>NC_056595.1:21558546-21686839 GCF_018340385.1 Cyprinus carpio
ATCTTTTAATAATTAAAAATTGCTTGTTGCAAGCACATCCACCAGAGATCTGAATCAGATCAGATTTGAAGCTTCAATAATATTTAGGATAAAAAATTTTTTTTTAAGGACAGTCTATGTTAAATAAAGCTGATAGTCAATGCAAGCATCTTTTGGTAATTGTTATGAGAATACTATGGATGGACATTATGAATAATTCCCACATCTAAAACATGAAAAATACATAATTCAGATTGAATATATTATTGGAATAACACTGCTCCAAAATGACAACTCAAATTTCCATCAAAAGAAAGACGCTCCCTAAACATCTGCTGGCTGAAATGGAGCGAATTACATTAAGACACTGTGGGAGTTTTAAAGGGTCCCTAACACTGAAATGATCTTAATCTTATGACCCCATTTATGTATTTATGCATACCTGGAGAATTCCATCTCCAATAAACAGAAGTCCGGAAAGTTCAGCTGCAAACAAAAGAAAAGACAAATATATAAATCAATAAACAACTTGCCATTTTTGAGAAGGAGAAGAGAGAGAGTAAATAAACAGCCTACCCTTCTGTTCTTTTGATATTTTAGATATAACAACAGGGATCTTGTGTTCAGCACCACCCTATGAAAAAATGATAACACAAAGCCGTTGTTAGTATTGTTAAAAATGTAGGATATGTGTAGTGAGATGTGTGAGAATGTGCGATATCATTTTTGTTCTAAACAAAGATTCCGATTGTCTGCCGACGGATCGTTACTGTTCTTTCCTGTAAGGAATCAAAGCAAACTTGTCACTTTCATGCCACACCATGTCTGTGTGTTGAGGAAGACAGGTAGTTTACTTTTCATGAAACTGTGAAGGTCCTTAATTAATCTGAATTGCCTCCTTTTCATGTTGATTTCCCGAGGGAAAAAGGCACCATGCCAACAAAGCCAGTAACTTAATTAAAGGGCAGTCAATACAACATGATCTGTCTGCTTTAACCAGTGCTAAAGCTGCTGTCTGCTGTAGTGACCATGATAGATGCAACACAATGGTCAGGATATTCTCCCTAAAATGCCAGTGAAATACACACTTGGCAGTTTCATTCTCTTTCAGACAATGACGTTGAAACAAAGGGGCACAGGTTAACCGGATTAAATAGGAAATCATTCAAAGCAAATTCCTACATGTGTGATGACACATTCCAGAGCGGAATAATGACTCGGTCACAAGAAAGGCAAAGCTGTTCTTTTCTTGCTGCAATAAAAAATTTCAATGAAATAAACTCCAATAAAACTCACAGCTGCAATTAGCAAATACTTCTTGAAATAACCAATAATGTATCTATCACCATTACAATTCTACATAAAACGACACAATCTAAAATAAATCAAAATGTTAACATGTAAAATTCATGTCTTATTAATGTATGTATATATATATATAAATATATATATATATATATATATATACATAATAAGACATGAATTTGCTTAGTAAAATATCTATATTGCTTAAGATCTATCTATCTATCTTATATTCTATTATATCAAATTATATTATAATGTATCGTATACTATTATATATATATATATATACACACACATACATATCTGATATGTATAAATCTGTGTGTGTGTGTGTGTGTGTATATATATATATATATATATGTATGTATGTATGTATGTATGTATGTATTTTTTTTTTTTTTTTTTTTTTTTTTATATATATATATTATATATATATATATATATATATATATATAAAATATTTATTTATATACAATTGCTTTTAATAATATGCAGGAATGAATCTCGCACAATAAGACCAAAAATGTTAATAGGGTAAAATTGGCTTTCATGTTGATATGAATTTGCTTAATAAAACATTTACATAAAAAATATTTATGTCTTCATATTCATTTATGTTGTAGTCAGTTGATTCAGCCACTGTTAATTATAGTTTTGACCTGACCAGTTCATGTCTTGTTAATACATCAAGAACATGTTGAAGGAAACTGTCTACACACTTTCAGTCCCTGACATGTAAACAATAACAGAATGTGAAGACCAGCTGTTTCACATCATAGCTTTGTATTTTCCAGGACTGGATCAATCTGGTGTGTGATGTGGATTGTTAGCTCACACTTGAGTAGAACGGTTCTCCAGACACACAGATGACGTCTTGCTCTTGAATGGTGAGAATATCTTTGGCCAGGTGCAGACGAATATTGAAAGGCTCCTCGCTACCATCTTGAAGCAAATAAATCCCAGTCTTTGTCTGAAACAGCCAAAGTCACACAAACATCTGTAATCCTCACTTGACAACATGAAGTTAATTAGCTGTGAAACTGATCGCATGATAAACAGCAAGGGCTTGTGTTTGCAGAGTCACGTCTGCCTGGCAGAGATACAACTGAAAATTCAAAGTCATTGCAGAATATTACTGCTAGACCATCTGGACTTGGTTATTCATTCGTGGAAGATGTTTTGCCTCTCCTCTCATCCAAGTGGCTTCATCAGTTATCTGATGGTGGATTAAACATCTTCACACCACACAGTGTCATAATGACAGATGAAGCTTTTTGAATATATGACAAAATATCTCCAAAAAATGGATAATGAAGTCCAGATGCTCATCTTGACAGACTGCCTGTCAGAGGCTTAAACGCGGCTTATCGGCTCCATATTTATTCAGTATTTACCACAAGGCCTTTACTTCTGTAGATAAATGTTTGAGAAAAATTATATACGTGTCATGTAGCTATAAGGCACTGTGAGCACTTCAAACTGCCTCGCAAGATGTAATTTTGAGCAATGAAACGTTCTTGCCCTACAGTAATCATTTAAAGTACACCAGACAGGGTGAACTTACATGGCAACGCTTTAACAGTTTTTAAATAACACTTCATTAATGGGAGTTTCTTCAAGTATTCCCACTTTCCTGTGGAACTGAATAAAATAATCTCTTCACACCAACATACACTGTCATTGGTTTAGTGTCCAATTTATTGTTTAATGTCTAACAGTGCATATACACATGCAAGAGATAGGAATTCAACATCAGAAAAATATGTATTGTGTTCCATAAATAGTGTTTCAATAATTTTGTCATAATTAAATGGCCTATGACTCATTCAGGGTAATTACAGATAAAACTAAAACTGAAACTAAACTTAAAACTATTAAAAAAAAATCAGCTACTTTTTTATTTTTATTTATTTTAACTTGATGTATTAAAATAACTAAAACTAAATTATAAAAATGTATAAAACTTATATTTATATTTATAACATATTTCACTTATATAGACAAAAAAACATACAACAAAGTTACTAAAAACTTAAAAATTAAAATATAAAAATAAAAACTGATTTAAAATACAAATAAAATATAAATACACATAAGTAAAAAATATTTTCACACTGTGTAATTGAATTAAAAATGCACAATAAAAAAAAAAATATTCTGCTAAGTGATATCTATATGTAGCTTAATTTTCTATTTGTTTTCTCCACATTTTAAACTTCTTAATATTAATAAAAAATTAACCTAAGGGACATAAAAGTTATGAAATAACATCAAACTCAATTTTCAGTGTGTCATAATTATCCTCATTATAACTAATAGCATGATTTTGCACATTTACCACATGGTGGCCAGTAATCCGTCTCACTTAACTTATTAAGAGTTTATTATTTTGAACATCTTGATAAACTTTGAATAATTAAAATTATTATTTAGTTAGTTTGCTAGTTTTTCTATTAGAGGCATAAACATTTAGCCTTTATAAAATGATCTAATCATCATAAATTCAGAAGAAATATACAGTGAAAAAAGACTGTATCCCTATATAGTTCATTCAAGAATTTTTGTCAATACATATTTCATAATTTCACACTGAAATATTTTTTGCAAACATCATGGTGCTTTCATTAAAGCTTTCTGATTTGAAATGTTGCATAAAACTGACTGTTTGTATATTTTGGCCTTTCCACTTGTCAGCACTGTAAAAAAAAAAAACAATAAAAAATACACAATAAATTCCTCAGGGTCCAGTTGTGTTGTAAGACTCGTTCCTATGATGACCAAATTGGTTGGTAAGCAGTTGCTCATGAAGCAGGGAGCGGCCGGAATTTTCTGTTGAGTCTGGCATCTGCATCATTGCGCTTTCTTGCAAAGTCAGTCAAATACTTTATACCAGAACGATATTTATTCCATAACTTTAGTTGCTAGGACACATGATTGATTCTGTTGCCATGGCAATCAAGTGTCAGCCATTTTTAGTGTACCCTTGAGATTTTCAGTCAAACATTGTCAGAAATAGACTATAGCCATTCCAGAAGTGAATTTACTATGGTTAGTCTAGGAAGATTGCATTAATTCACATTAAGAAGAAGCGCAACCAATATGATTCTCATATCCATGCTTAAGCACCCACAAGCTCTAAAAAACCCTACCATATTCATTAACAAATGTAATCAAAATATTCTTTCTGACCACAACATGTTGAATCTGGTCTTGCACATCATGTTTAAAAGGCACAGCAGTGTTTGTAAATAGATTGGAATACTTCTGTCTATACACACAAGACTTATCCTCCTCTGAGCGCTCATTAATCTTCCACACATAACTGCTCTTCTGTGTCCCCGTTTCTGAGCCCAAAAGCTATTAAATTTGCGCTCTCTGCATTCATAGTAGCCTTGCATCCCATCCCAAACTGCATCACTATAATGCAGGACCCACTGAATGTCTTGAATTTTAACATATTGAGAAGAACATCCAGATTAATGGATGATCAATATTTCTCAGTAGCCAACAGACACTGATATATAGGATATAAAGTACAGTCAGCCGGTCATTACTGCAAAATAAATCCTGACAGGGTGATCAAGACCACTGAATAAACAAATGCCTGGACTTAAATATTGATTTGAGTTGATATTATTTTCCAATCTTGCCTTTATATGATATTAAAGCTTTCGCTAAGAAAAATGAAACAAAATGAACATTGCCTCAGTAATATTAAAGTCATTTTAATAATGAAGTCTTCTGAGGTTATTTTCACTATAATCCACAACTAAGATGCGAGATCTCACCAGCTGCGCTTCTAGAAATGAGAGCTCAAGTCGATGTTGAGAGCAATCGGGTCCTCCCCTGAAATCAGGAAGAGTTCACCCAAAAATGAAAATTTGTTATAATAAATAATAAATAATCGAATCCATTATCATGAGGTTTTTTAACTTCAAACCATTGCTTCCAGCTAAAATAACAGATCAAGCACCGTTCACAAGCAAAAAAAAACTGTCTAAAACAGTTCTAAACCAACATGTGGGTGGATTTTGATGTGAGAGATTATAGGAGATGGACTTTTTCACTGGAGGAAGCGTTATTATAGAATATGGGCTGGTATTTTGGCCAGAAGCAATGGTTTAAAGTTTAATATCTCAATGATGGATTGTATCTTAAAAAATGCTAATTTTCACTTAACGAGACGTTAACTGACGGACTGGAGTGGTGTGGATTACTTGTAGATTATTGTGGTGTTTTTATCAGCTGTTTGGACTCTCATTCTGACGGCACCCATTCACTGCAGAGGACCCACTGGTGAGCAAGTGATGTGATGCTACATTTCTCCAAATATGATAAAGAGGCAAACTCATCTACATCTTGGATGTCCTATTTTCAGCCCGTTTTCATGTTTGGGTGAACTATTCTTCTAATAGTCGTACTACTTAGTACACACAAATTAGTTTAAAATGTGTTCATAATTGCTTATTATACAGTGCATAATAAAACTAATGAGAGCTAGTTTATTTCACTTGATAAACTATTAACAATAATAATAACAAACAACTGAACATCTTTACATCAATTCATCATTTCATTTTTTTTTTAAGTAATTGATATACAACTTTGTCATGGACGACGGTGAGGAAGTATCTGACCGCTGGAAGGTGCTGTTGACCAAGAGCGTCTAATAAATAAATATATATTTACATTAAAAATAAAATAGGATTTAGCATAATGATGGCACAGGACACTCTCAAAATAGCCAAACATTGATTATTCAGTCAATAATGAATCCATATCTTCACAGAGTTTAATTATTTATAGCTAGATTAATTTTGTGGCATATGGCTTTATACTTTCTATAACAGATTGTGATCCTCTTTATAATCATTACATTAAGTCCTTATTGTCATCGGAAAATTGAAATTATTTCAGAGAATGAAACTGTAAATCTGTTGTCTGTTAAATAACTGTTTCCTAGTTTGCAAACAGAAATTAAAGCAATCCGTTTTGACCTAACATCTTTGTTCCCCAGTGGAAAGTCAACAAATCCATTTATTTGATCGATGTGCTCCTGCCTCCATCCATGACATCAGAGAGCATTTATTTGGATAGAGTTTTGTTCAAGCACTGAAATAGATCTGTTACAAGTTGTGTGCGAACACTACTTTATCTAAAATAACAAAGTGTTACAACAGTGGCATTTAAAACAATACTTACCTCTTCATTTGAAGTCTTGAAATCCATGTGCTAATGTCAGAGAACCAGCCCTTAGAGAGCAAACAAGAAAAAGAAAACCAATCATCATGTAATGAGGACAAGTCGCATTAACTCAAGCTAAATGTTACTGACCTTCAATGATAAATGGTGTTTGCAATGAAAGTTGCAAATGTTGCAAAGCAAAGAAAAATTCATTATAGATAAATGAAAATGCATTTGAAATCAATCATTGGTTAGTTCATGCAGTGTGAGAGAAATACACAACTTTGCTTTGCATGAAAGCACACTTAGATGTGCAGAAATGTAATCAAAACTCTTCACAGCAAATTTGTTTTGACAAATAACAACAGCATCTGGACGTGTAAAGCCAAAGAGGAGGACGCACTTTGATATTCGGTGTAAAAAGCTTTTTCTAAAACTCCTAAAAGTGTTTTTGTCACTCCTTTGCTAACATGCGGGTGGCAGAAAAGATTAACCAACCAGAAAGCAATAACCATTTCTGAATACGAATGCAAATGTGGCATTTCAAGTTGCTCGGAGGCCTACTAAATAATTCAGTGAGAGTTATTGTCAAACAATATATCAGCCTGTTTGAGATGGTTTCTGAACATGAACAGCAATTTCTGGTTTGCTGTACACGGTCTGCTTGAACGCTTCATTGTGCAATAAGAAAATGGCATACAAACAAACCCTATGGTCAAGGCTGGTGCTAATGTTATTAAACCAACAAGTGATAATAATATCTTTGTTATGAAGATGTAAGATGGATGTCAAACCACGGTGAATTGCATCTCTAAAGTTCCGGATAATAATTGAATCATTCTAATAATAATGCAGTTTCGTCTTCTGAACAACTTATGTAAACATGACAGATTCTGATGGACACCGAAGGCTGAATCTTGCAAAATATATTTCGATCACATATTATCATAAAAAATATAAATATTTCCTTTGATTTTATATGAAATATGACTCAGACATGCTGTCTGTGAGATTCACCCAGCAACACATTTTCTGGTACACAATGATATTTATTTGTACTGGATGAATTAATCACTGGAAGCATTTCTTGCTGTGTTACTCCAGTGCTATATAATATTGCTAAAAGAATCACACAGCAGTAGCTGACCACAGTGCTGTTGTTGTTTAGCATTAAAATGCTGCTTGTGTACTAGAAGTACTAGTGAGCGCTAGGATCAAAACTGTCCTGAAGATTGCTTCACAGAGAAATCACTTCTGCTATTCCATCTCCCAGAGTAGCTCAAATTAAAATCATAACCAGCGGAGCACATTTAATCAGAACAATCGCATAATTTGCACAGTCTGAAACCACTCAGCGGGGCAAATATGGAGGGATTACAGTTCTATCCGGCAATTTTCTGAGGAAGCCTGTTTCTGCCATAGGATAAAATATTTAAATGTAATTGCAACTTTTTATCTCACAATTTTGAGTTTATATCTCACAATTCAGTTTTTTTTCTGACACATCATAAAAAATAAAAACAGTAATCGACTTTATAGCTCACAGTTATTCATTGCAACTGCAATTCTGACATTTTTTCTCAGAACTGCGGGTTCTAAGTTTATATTTCACAATTCTGATTTTAAATCTCACAACTCTGACTTATTTTCTCAGAAGTCTGAGTTTATATCTTGCAATTGCATTTTTTTGTTTCTACCATGGAATAAAAAAAGTAACTGTGACTTTTCATCACACAATTCCAACTTTTTTTTTTCTCACAATCCCAAGTTTATATCTCACAATTCTGTGTTTAATATCTTATTTTTTCAGAATTCTTAATTTATATGAGTTTATATTTTTTTCAGCCACAGAATAAAACAAAAGGTAACTGTGATTTTTTTTATCTCACAATTTTTTTCTTTTTTCTTAAACTTCATATTTGATATCTCACAATTCTGACTTTTTTTTATCAGAATTGCACGTTTATATCTCAGAAATGCAAGGAAAATATGTCTGAATTGTGAGATAAAATGTTGCAATTACCTTTTTTAATTATTTTTTTCAAATCTTGTGGCAGAAACAAGCTTCCATGGTTTGCACTATATTTTGTCGGTATTCCAAGTGCAAGGACTATTTTTTCCCATTTTGATCAGCGCATTTTTGCTCTAAGAGAGCTTGAATGGTAAAATGTTGGAACATTTCTCCAAAAGTGGCATGTGGCATAAATACCTTCATAAGTGAGATATACTGGCAAATTCCCCATTATATATCAAAAATTGACAAAAAGCCATCTCAGTGATGAACCTTGTCCTCACATGGAGTGCACTTAAGGGGAAATAGCAATCTGAGGCTCATAACGAAGAGGATATGTGTCTCCAAAGCAGCAATGGTGAGTACCTCTTGAGTGCCATCTGTCAAAATGAGCTACATGCCCCTTTAAAACCTCTGAGCTGGAGGAGATGTCGCAGATCGCTCAGAATTTCCACCACGGATCGATTCCAGCTAAGAAAGTCCTGGCAGAATACACAAGGCCTTCAGACAGAGGATTTATGAATAATTCATTGCCGTGGCAAGAACGAGTGTTCCCTAATAAACATCTCTATGAGGTCTACAGGTCTTTCCACTCGTGTGCCATCTGCAGCTTCCTTCATACGAACAGAGAAAAGGCAATAAGTTTAACGTGTGGCTAATGAAATCACCCTTATTGTCATCTATCAAAGACACGGTAGAGGAATGCGCTGAAGGACGCTCAATAGTTTATTATAATCTAGAACATTTTAAAAATATTCATTATGTTTTTATTGATTCGATGGAGCTCGAATCTGCTTTCACAGTGGCCTAAGGCAGTCACTAAAGCACTTTTTGGCTATAGAATCTAATAAACCAACATAACATGTCACAAACAATGACAAAAGACACAGAATGAGACAAAACATTATGCTAGCTGATGAAATTAGTTTCTTCATGAATACGAAACTTTTAGCACTCTAATAAAGTCATAACAATGTCGCATTTTCAAGTCATTTTTCGCCTTAAAAAAATGTAGGATATTTTGCTTTGTGACATTATGAAGCACATTTCTCCCTAAATTCACATAACCATAATGCATTCAGATATTTTAATTTGATTTATTTTGAAATTTGTATTATTTTTAATGGTAATTCTCATTAGATTATAAAAGTAATAATTTTTCACCATTTAATTTGTAAAGAATAGTTTATTAGAATGTAGATTTTTTTTTGTTTGTTTGTTTTTAAAAAAAACATTCTATTGCATTTTTATTAATTCGATGAACCTTGAATCTGCTTTCTTAGTAGCCTAAGGCAGTCTCCAAGGCACTTTTTGGCAACAGAAACTAATAAATAAAAAAATAAATCACAAAGAACCATAAAATACACATTATAACTGAAAACAGAAAGTTTGTTTTATAAATTACCCAAATAAAAACTTTTAGCACCCTAATAAAGTAATAACAATGTCACAAAACATGTTTTTGTCATATTCACCCCCCCAAAAATAGGACATTTTGCACTGTGACATTATGAAACACATAATTCTCATTACCGTAATGCATTTAAATGCTTTTAAATTAATTTATTTTGCAATTCTTATTTTTTTTAATGGTGACTCTCATTATATTCTTACTCTAAGTAAAATTATTATAATTTTTTTAATTATTAAAATAAGCACATTTTCTCACATTACAATAGTAAGAATGGGAACCCATGCTTAACTGCGATGAAAATAAAGTCACAAAACTTGTACAAATAATGAGTTTAGTTTTGTTAATACAAAATATAATTTAATATTTTCTTCTATAACCCAGCATCATGAGATACTATTTTAAACACTAGCACTTTGTATTTTATAAAACTATTACCATGTATTATTACAGTACTGGTTTATTAAAAACAACACCATGTGCTGTACTGCAAAAAAAAAATCAATACCAAGGTCATTCGTATACATTCAGAGCTCATTAAATTGCATTTGCAGTGGCTTGTGACCAAAAATAGAAATGTTGTTGGGTGTTCTTCACCGTGACTACATAATTTACTATGTGTTGTTTCTATGCTTTGCTTTCTCTCAGTAACATGTGTGGCATTCATCTCATGTACAGTTTCACACTGACTCACTCGCTTTGCCGTTCTGTGAAAATGAGATGTGATTTGCATGCTAACAGGCCAGTGCAGTATGGTTGTTGTTTTTTTTTTCATCCGCAACATTATTTTAATACAGGCACCTCATCGGTTTGGCGTCTCGCAACAATTCTTTGAGCCTTCTGGGAGATGTCGCTAACAATTCCCGACATTTCCTGCATTGCAATGTCCATAGTGAAACACAGGGTTCCTCTCGTTTGTACAAGAAATAGAGCTTAATATGTTGTCTAATAGCATGACAGCAAATTTAATTGGGTTAAGATGTTCTTAAAGGAACAGTCCACTCAAAATTAAAATTCCAAATCACTCCAAACGCATATGTGACCCTGGAGCACAACACTTAAGTCGCTGGGGTTTATTTTTAGCAATAGCCAAAAAAACATTGTATGGGTCAAAATTATAGATTTTTCTTTTATGCCAAAAATCATTAGAATATCAATTAAATTCAATGTTCCATGAAGATATTTTGTAAGTTTCCTACCGTAAATATATCAAAACATAATTTTTGATTAGTAATATGCATTGCTAAGGACTTCATTTGGACAACTTTAAAGGCAATTTTCTCAGTATTTTGATTTTTTTGCACCCTCAGATTCCAGATTTCCAAATAGTTGTATCTCGACCAAATATTGTCCTATCCTAACAAACCATACATCAAAGGAAAGCTTATTTATTCAGATTTCAGATTATGTATAAATCTCAATTTCGAGAAATTGACCCTTATGACTGGTTTCGTGGTCCAGGGTCACATATGAGTTTGTCAGTGAAACACCAAAGGAGATGCTGACACTGCTCTTTTCCACCCAACAAACAGTTATAGTGGCTGTCAAGCTTCAATAAAGACAAAATAGCACCATAAAAATCCCATAGAGTAGCAACTGTAGCACTCAAAACTCGGAAGAACGAAAGTCATGCCGGTTTGGAATGACACGAGGGTGAGTATATGATGACAGAACGTTCATTTTTTTGATGAACTATTCCTTTAAGATCACCTACTCAGCAAAGGAGTCGATTTGTCAAACTCCAGCAGCTAGAGGTCTGGGTATTTTCAGCTTACCTCCAGGGAAAGAGCTTCAGCACAGCACAGCATGGAGGTCAAGCCATGGGGAAGGAGGCTGGGGAGTCTTTGCAGGCGCTGGTTAAAGGCTGATGTTTTTCTTTTCTTCCTTTCTTTATTACAAGGTTTTGGCCCTCAGGCCCAGCCAGAGTCCTACAGCTGCAGGAGTAAAACAAGGAATGAATAAGGTACAACCAATCGATTAGCAAGGTTGATTCGGTTATCAAGATTTTTTCTTTAATATATGTTTGCTCTTTTTAGCATTCAAACTTGAATTAGCATGCATGCAGCGTGCTGCGCTTTCGCCATTAAGGCAGTTTGCATGCTAAAAGCTTCTCTAAAAAGTTGTTTCTTTAATTTAATCTCCCGCTGCTACAGAGTGTCAGAGTGTTCCACCATGAACATTGTTCAAGACCCAGACATTCTGTTTCATTCAAAGTTCTCTGTCAAGCTGTCGAATTTAGTTGCGTTGGTCTGATTTCAGATGGAGGTCTGTAACTAACTAACCATATAATCTTGCAGTTAGTATAATAAAATTAATAGGTTTCAACTTTTAAAGCAATAGAATAGCAATCCTCCCCTTCATGTAATTTCTGTCTGCTTCTACATAAAATATGCTTAAAAGAATGCGGTATCTTATAAGTGCTTTAAAGCCATATGATACCTTTGCCTTTGTGAAATGTACGTTATTCACTGAAAATATTGATGGAATAACCATTGCTTGATAGCTGTGGTAACTATTAACTTTCATTGTATAGTAAAGAGTGAAATTCAGCTATGAATAACTCCTTTTGTGCTACATGGAAAAAAGCTATTGAAACGGTTTCAAAAGACTTGAGGGGGAATAAATTATGGTTATAAATTTTTCTTTTTTTTAACTATTTCAACTATTTTGGAGAAGAAAATCCTTTTTAAGGCTTTGCATTCAGTCAAATAATTTGGCACAAACTCATCCAGCTAGCATGGACTGATTATAATAATATTTACATAATTAATATGAATTAAATGCATTCATAAAGTACTCAATTAATATTAATATACATCTAATATCAATATATTAATATAAACACTACTCACATCAACATTAATACTTTTATATTATAATTTTGTAATATACAGGTGCATCTCAATAAATTAGAATGTCGTGGAAAAGTTCATTTCAGTAATTCAACTCAAATTGTGAAACTCATTTATTAAATAAATTCAATGCACACAGACTGAAGTAGTTTAAGTCTTTAGTTTTTTTAATAATGATGATTTTGGCTCACATTTAACAAAAACCTAACAATTAAATATATAAACAAATTAGAATATGGTGACATGCCAATCAGCTAATCAACTCAAAACACCTGCAAAGGTTTCCTGGGCCTTCAAAATGGTCTCTCAGTGTGGTTCACTACATGATTGCTACACAATCATGGGGAAGACTGCTGATCTGACAGTTGTCCAGAAAACAATCATTGACACACTTCACAAGGAGGGTAAGCCACAAACATTCAGTGCCAACGAAACTGGCTGTTCACAGAGTGCTGTATCCAAGCATGTTAACAGAAAGTTGAGTGGAAGGAAAAAGTGGTGGAAGAAAAAGATAAAAACCAACCCGAGAGAACCACAGCCTTATGAGGATTGTCAAGCAAAATCAATTCAAGAATTTGAGTGAACTTCATAAGGAATGGACTGAGGCTGCGGCATCAAGAGCCACCACACAACTGGCTACAGTTGTCGTATTCCTCTTGTTAAGCCACTCCTGAACCTCAGACAACGTCAGAGGCGTCTTACCTGGGCTAAGGAGAAGAAGAACTGGACTGTTGCCCAGTGGTCCAAAGTCCTCTTTTCAGATGAGAGCAAGTTTTGTATTTTATTTGGAAACCAAGGTCCTAGAGTCTGGAGGAAGGGTGGAGAAGCTCATAGCCCAAGTTGGTTGAAGTCCAGTGTTAAGTTTCCAGTCTGTGATGATTTGGGGTGAAATGTCATCTGCTGGTGTTGGTCCATTGTGTTCTTTGAAAAACAAAGTCACTGCACACGTTTACCAAGAAATTTTTGAGCACTTCATGCTTCCTTCTGGCCAGCGCACTTACCAGACATGAACCCCAGAGAGAATCTATGGGGTATTGTCAAGAGGAAAATGAGAAACAAGAGACCAAAAAACGCAGATGAGCTGAAGACCACTGTCAAAGAAACCTGGGCTTCCATACCACCTCAGCAGTGCCACAAACTGATCACCTCCATGCCACGCCGAACTGAGGCAGTAATTAAAACAAAAGGAGCCCCTACCAAGTATTGAGTTCATGTACAGTAAATGAACATACTTTCCAGAAGGCCAACAATTCACTCAAATTTTTTTTGTTTTTATTGGTCTTATGGAGTATTCTAATTTGTTGAGATAGTGAATTGGTGGGTTTTTGTTAAATGTGAGCCCAAATCATCACAATTAAACGAACCAAAGACTTAAACTACTTCAGTTTGTGTGCACTGAATTTATTTAATACACAAGTTTCACAATTTGAGTTGAATTACTGAAATAAATGAACTTTTTCACGACATTCTAATTTATTAAGAAGCACCTGTACATTTTATAATTTGATATTAAATTAATACTGTTTTATATTTATATAATACTAGTACAATAAATTCTAATAAATCATGAAAAAACAGTAACACTGAACATTTTTGGTGTTTGACGCAGTTTAAAACTGCTGCTCTATGAGATATTTTGGCCTCTTTATGTGAAAACGTACAAATCCGAAAATACTTCGTTAGTAATCCATTGCTGCTGTCTAGAGAATGCATCAATCCCCCAGTTGTAATGGTTTTAGCTTTTCTTCAGGACTTTGAAAAGAAATATTGAATTCTGATAATTGCATCTAGTGGCCAACATTGAGCCCAAACCAATCTAAAGCAATTTACATCTCCTCCATTGTGAACGTCGTCTTTTTCTTCCCCGTTCCCTGAGAGAGGGATTCTGAACACACAAAGCACACAGTCAATATGGTTAAATTGAAACAGCGGACTTCCAACAACATGTCCAGCCTTTAGATTCATAATGTTAGTGCATGATTGCTTCCAAACTATTCAGATCTGAGACAGTTTGCTAGTTTAAGAGCATTCTCTGCAGGAATAGAACAAGCATTAAACTATTACATCTGAAAGCATTCGGCTAAGAAGCCATGGATGAGCTCCAAAAAAAGTAACAAGACGTATGTTTTGTAAATCGCCGACCGCATTAACTCAGTCTTGGAGTTTGCAAGGGTTTATTTCAACAGAAGATAATGCAATGAGATCTCCCATCCTGAGGCTAATTCATCCATCGCCGTTCTGTGCACGTTTCTGCATGCTGAGCTCTACTTCAAACATTTAATTTCACAACCCCATGATTTCCCCTCTGAAATGTCTAAAATAAAACCATTATTTGTCATTGCTAAAACTGCATTATGCATGGCTGACTCATATTTTGCTTCATATATGTGTGTGCCATTACAAAGGCCATTTATTAACTCTAAATGTGGGCAACAGAACATCTCGGCATGTCTTCATCCATTAGTGAACTATCCTGGCCGACTAACTTTCTGCATTTTTCGCTGGCTGACATCTTTAACCTTTTCTTTGATAAAATGCTGCAATTGTAACTATAACTTGGCTGTTGCTGTAAAACAGTTTAATTGTGGTCTCCACCGGTCACAGTGGACTGGGAGCTCATGTACTTATCACCATCATAATGGCCAGACCGTTGGACTGCCACAAAAGCTATTCATTTCTGAGAGACCCTAGTGCAACAGCAACTCAAAGTGTTTCAGTTTTTTACTGAGCTACTAAGATCCAGACGAAATTACAGAAAAATGTTCTGGCAGTAACCATGGAACTGTATTCAATGCACAAGAGTGCAAGCGTTTCACTCACATTTGCGACTATAAACAGACATGTATTGTAAAACGTATTGAGAAGTCTGTGCGCGAGTCCTTAAAGGGATAGGTCACTCAAAAATGAAAATTCTGTCATCATTTACTCATCCACATGTTGCTACAAACCTGTATGAGTTTCTTCATGCTGCTGAATGAAAAGGAGGATATTTTAAAGAATGTTGGGAACCAAACAGTTACCGGTAGCCATTGACTTCCATAATATTTTTTTCCATACCACTGAAGTCAATGGGTACCGTCAACTATTTGGTTACCAACATTCTTCAGAATGTCTTCGTTTGTGTTCAGCAGAAGGAAGAAACTCACACAGGTTTGGAACAACTTGACGGTGAGTAAATGATGACAGAACTTTCATTTTTGGGTGAACTATCCCTTTAAAGAGACTTTGAAGTTCAAAAAAGTGTATCCATCCATCATATAAAGTGCTCCAGGGGGTTAATAAAGGCCTTCTGAAACAAAGAAAAATATCCATATTTAAAACTTTATAAACCGGAATCTCTAGCTTCCTCTAACTGTCTTTCAGTTTAAAACATTTAGTTTTATGAAATTTAAGGTCATAAAGTTTTATGAAATTTAAGGTCATAAATATCTTAAATAGTATAACAAATGTCTTATCATTTCAGGATCTTATCAAATCAGTAATCCTAATACAACCTAATGTGATTATTTAACTTCAAAAGGCTATGATTTAACTAAATAAATATGATCACTGCGTGTTTCAAAGTAAAAACATTGCACTATTGCGCTTGTTATAGTATTGCAAACAATGTATACAGTGCATTTATGCCAATATATTATTTATGATTGATGAATATGACAATGTTTACTTTATGGTGTTTATATTGTTATAACAAGCAATAGCTAAGCATAGACATTTCAAAATAAGAGTCCCTGTGTATTTTTGGCTTGTTTATAATTAAAAGTCCTGCATTATGCATTCAATTTCCCCCTAATTATTAAACTGTACTGGGCATTTAATTCAACATAAACTCTTCTGTCTGGGCTGCTAGTATAATTATTGTGCCAATACTTTAATAATTTGTTTATTACAGTATATATAGTTTTTAATGCGCTCCTAAATATTTAAACTTATTTCAACACATGTGCTCCTAGGAAAAATTGTAAGCATTAAGCGCTGTTATTTGATAAATGCAGCTGCACATAAAAACACACTCTGATATAAACCTTGCTGGCATGAGGAGCTGACTAACCATATGCAGTTAATGTTTCCTTTAGGAATGAATCTAATTTTCCCACGAACACCCGCATACACTCAGAAACAAGAAGTCAAATGGTTGGCTCGCCACGCTGCTGTCTGTGACGCTGATGCCCTATCAAGGTCGATGTTTTTCGCCGGGTTTCTCTCAAGCAGGTGAGTGAACATGCTCCCATGAGATGTAAGCCAGAAAACCACATTTTATCTGTGTATTTCACATCCAAGACAGAGAGAGCAAACACACTCACACTGCTCTGGGCACTGGGCATTTCCACTGCCTGGAAACGAGGCAAAACCACCACTGCTGTGTCACGGTTCAAAGTGATTTTCAACCGTAGTGTTTGTTCAAATAACACGGTTGTTTTCTATTCGATATAATGCATAAAATGAGCTTATATTGGCTAAATTATATTGCTTGATGTATTCACATTGCTTTATTTCAGCAAGCAACCAATACAATAAATGTTCTGAAGCCTACATTCACTATTTAAAGAGTCTGTTTTATGTTGCACCATTTCACAGCAACTAAAGTAATGCAAAAATGTTTTTAGCCTGCACTTCTAAACAAAAGCATAACTTAAAAATACTACCATGTTTTTTGGGCATGATCCATGTTATTCTTTGAACTATTATGTAAGGGCATGGTACATTAATATGGTAATCAGTCAGTTGCATGGTATATATCATTACCAGAAAATCACAAATTGATGGAAATGAGATGAATTAGAGAGCAAACAGAGACTTTTTTTGAGTAAATTTCATGCTTGCCTAACAATGTCTCAAAATGTGCCAGATTAAGTTAAATTAAAAAATAAAAATAAATTAATTTTCTCAATAACATTTGTCTAATATATTACCATCTATAATATAATATTTAATATAATATTTAATTATATAAGCATTTCTCAGTCAATTACGTCTAAGACAAAATTATTCAAGATATCCACATTATTGTTATAAAACTATACTCATGTATCAATGATTGTCTCATTTGTTTCTTTCATTAATACATATATGTATATATCAATCTCAGTTTGTTCTTATAGATGGAAACAAGATTAACCTTTATGAGCAAATTTCATGTCTTCAGATTTAATTTATTCTTTTGAGCAAAGGAGCCCAACAATGTCTCAAACTGTGTTTACATATGCCAAGATACCTGCAATTAAAATTAAGTTAAATAAAAAAATAAATTACTTTTTAAAACATATAGAATAAAATATATTTTTAAAAAATATCTAATAATATTTATAAAATAATGTTTACTAATATAAAATAAATACATCCAATTTCTGCCTCACCTAAGAAGTTTTAGGAGAAACATCTGAGACAATGTTAACTTTGAATTCAGTAAGTCTCAAAATTTATGAAAGAGCAACCAAAGTCTTAAAAAATACAATAATCAAGTAACTCTTTCATCTATAAATACATTGTAACAGGATTCCACCACAGTAAGATTTGCAAAAGACATAAACACATATATGAGAATCTCATCTCAAACCTTAAAGCTTGAAGTAAAGATAGAAAAGTCATACTGACTCAGATCTGTTTGGCCTGATCAAGTGTTTCTCAGCTTTCTTGACACTGTTGCTCTGTTGAACACGCTTAGAGCGAACAATGCAAAGGTCACTACAGAGAGCCTGGACACGGCATTACACTTGATTAAAGTTTCATCTCAGCTTCATCCCTCCACATTTTCCTGCTCTGACATCTCATTGCCTAAAGCAACCCTTTCCTGCCCGCTGGGCAGGTGTCTGTTTAGCCCTCATTAGTTAATACACCACGAGACCCGCTGAACTAGATCACCACACCAAACCACATCGATATAGAGGCAACAATGGGAATGAGGCTCGGTAAATTAGCAAATGGCAGATTTATAGACTCAAGTCCTGACCTCTCTCTCCATGACGGATGACTTTTGGCGAGGCAGTGCTTGAAAGCACAGAGGAGGTGCCAGAAGAAACCTAATGGACACATGAGACTCATTACACCAACAAAGATGGGTAATTACTGCCGCTGTCAGACCGAGCCGTACCATTTATTCAAGACCAAGACAAAGTTTGGTTTGTTTATGAGTTAGCAGCCTCTCTCTTCAATTGTCAGCGAGACCAGCCCATTAAAAACACAATAAATTAGCTGTGTTGACATGAGACTAACTGACACGCATTAGTAAACATGATGAGTGCCGCTGAGGCGGATAACTCACATTTCTGATGGCAATCAAAATGAATATTTATATGCATGGACCTAATTTTGTCAGAAATGCAACAATTGACACAGAATTTAGAGTATGAAATCTTATAAAAACACTAGCAATAATGTTTTTTAAGCATGCATAGCATAGTAACGTGATATTTCAATGTGTGATCATTCTAAGAGCTGCACGAGTAATCTTAATGTAAACAAACATGAAGTGACGTGACGTGTAGCCAAGTATGGTGTCCCTCAGGGCATCCTAGGCATATCTGACATTCCTCTTTCAGACAAACACAGGAACAGTTATATTTAAAAATGTCTTGGCTCTTCCAAGCTGTATAATGGCAGTGTATGATTTCCCTGATTTTGAAGCCGAAAAACGTGCATCCATCCATCCATCATAAAACTACTCCAACACTACTTTTAATATAACTGCGATTGGATTCGTCTGGATTCATCCGGGAATGAAATAAGTATGACAGGTTCCATGGAGCTGAATAAAAAAACACGGGACGTGATGTTAAACTGTCCATTGTGCCAATGGATGGTATGCACATGAGGTTTGCCTTGATGTTAAGAGTGGCGTGGAGCTGTACCTCAGATATGGGAAAGATGTAAATTTGGGACACATCATCAGTAGTATGCCTTTGAATCATGGGGGTGTTTCGGCCTTTCAATACTAAACACCCTCATCAAAGGTGGCCAGCAACAGGGTGATCAAAACTGAGCTTGTGTCCCATGCCCAATCATGAAAATTGCCTAGTTGTTTAAATGGCGCAGCCCACGGGACTATGCAAGGCAGGAGGCGTCCTCTTCCCTGAGTCAAGCCTAGAGCTGACCGCATACCTTGCTCACCCTCTTCATGGAGGGTTGTGACCTGGGTTCTAAAGTGGGTTATAGAGTGGGGGGGATTAGTGAGTGGGTCATGTGATGCTCTTTGAGCCCAACAAGGGTCCTTCCTTTTAATCCATATCCACTGGCTGCTTCTTTCGGCCGCTTCAGAGACTGATTTAATTGTCTGTCGCAGAGCCTGTCCATGGATGCCAAGGTCTTTCAGCAGTCTGATGGTAGAAGAAGCCACAAAACCTCTGCATCCCACTTCAACCGGATAGACTTTCGCTTTCACCCTCGTTGTTGAGCGTCTGCTGCCAGTTCTATATAGCGCAGTTTCTTGCGCTCATAGGCCTCATTCGTTGAATTCTCCCATGGGACTGTAAGCTCTATGATATAAACAGTCTTCAATGAAGGGGACCAGAGAACCAAGTCTGGTCTGAGGGTGGTGACTGCAATCTCAGGTGGAAAGATTAGTTGCTGGCCAATATCAACTAGCATCTTCCAGTCCCGGGCCATGGCTAGCTGTCCAGCTTCTGTTTTGGTAGGGGGATGTTTGGGCTTTTTCTGCCCCTCTCGGATGAAGGTTGGGGCCGTGATGGAATCGATCGCTCTCAGGGGCAGGGAGTTATTGGTATTCCTCTGGCTCTCAAGAGCTGCTGCCAGACTCTTGAGGACCTGGTTGTGTCTCCAGGTGTAACGACCTTGTGTGAGGCAGGTCTTACAACCGGCCAAGATGTGCTTAAGAGTCGCTGGAGTTGGGCAGAGGGCACAAGTAGGGTCCTCGCCATACCACTGGTTGAGGTTTTTTGGAGATGGGAGCACATCATAGGTGGCTCTGATGATGAAGCTGATGTTGCTTGCCTCCATTTCCCCAGAGCTCCCTCCAGCTAAGCTTTCTCCTCTCCAGACCTTCCCACCTCATCCATTGTCCCTGTCTGACAAGAGAGACAGCCTTTGCGCTTCTTTCCGTCCTCCTCCCTCCTGACGACGAACCTCCTCGACCACCATTTTCCTCCTTTCTGATGTTGAGGCCTTACGCCAAGTTGGCTTACTTGCCGTAAGGCCAAAGCCTCCTCTTCCCCAACTGGACATGCCCTACAATGTCACTGTGCTTCAGGGCTGAGGTAGCTTGCTGCAAAACCGCGTCAGATGGTGTCCCATTTCCGTCCGGTTACCAGGAGTGGAACGGCATTGCTGATGGTCTGGTCTCTGGAGTCCTTCAAAGTCATCTGGAGTCTCACTTTAGAACACTTGTACTCTTCGGTGAGGCTTGTGATAGGCAGTTCAAGGACCCCTTTGCCATAGAGGCTGATGTTAGTCAGACAGCGTGGGACGCCGAGCCATTTCTTGATGTATGAAGTCATGGTTCGCTCCATCTTCTCCACCGTTGTTATTGGGAGCTCATAAACAGTGAGTGGCCACATTACCCGAGGGAGAAGTCCAAATTGCAGGCACCAGAGCTTGAGCTTCCCTGGCAGTAGGGTACTGTTGATGTCTTCCAGACTATTGGTAATGTCCTGCCTTACTTGCTGCACTTGGTCTTTGTCTCCGAGGCTTGCGTTGTACCATCTACCCAAGCTTTTGACAGGTTGCTCAGAAACTGTTGGTATTGGGTCATCACCAATACAGAACTTCACATTTTTAAGCTGTCCCTTAACTATTGAGATGCTTCGTGACTTGTTCGGTTTGATTTTCATCCGGGCCCACTTGATGTTCTCCTGCAGTTTACCAAGTAGCCGCCTGGTACATGCTGCAGTAGTGGTCAGAGTGGTCATGTCATCCATGTATGCTCGGATAGGTGGAAGGCGGATCCCGTTCTTAGTTCGCTCACCCCCCACCACCCATCTTGAAGCCCTGATGATGACCTCCATGGCCATTGTGAAGGCCAGGGGTGAGATTGTACAGCCTGCCATGATGCCTACTTCTACGCGCTGCCATGATGTTGTAAAGTCGGCTGTTGTAAAGCACAGTTGCAGGTCTTCGAAGTAGGCTTTTACTAAATTAGTGACAGATGATGGAACGTGGAAGAAGTTGAAGGATTCCCAGAGGAGGTTATGGGGAACTGATCCAAAGGCATTAGCCAGGTCAAGGAAAATGACATGGATGTCTCTTTTGTCTTTCTTCGCCGCTTGGATCTGATGCCAGATCATGCTGGTATGCTCCAAGCAACCAGAGACCCCAGGAATGCCGGCCTTCTGTACGGATGTATCAATGTACTTGTTCTTCTCCTCCAGGTAGGTGGACAACCTCCGTGCTATCACGCTGAAAAAAGATTTTTTCCCTCAAACGTTGAGAAGGCAGATTGGCCGGAATTGACCAATGTCTGTCGCATCCTTCTCCTTGGGAATTAGCACCCCTCCAGCCCTTCGCCACCCCTTAGGTATTATTCCCTTCTGCCACACTATCCTCATGAGCCTCCAAAGATAGCGTAGCACATCTGGTGCGTTCTTGTAGAGCTTATACGGTACTCCATTCGGCCCAGGGGCTGATGCTGATCTTGCGCGCCGTACTGTACTCTCTACCTCCTTCCATTTTGGAGGGCCAGTCTCCAGATTGAATTCGGGAGGTTGAATAGGTGGGATGTCATGTGGGATAACTATTTGTTCGTGCCTTTTTGGGTCATGGTTGCCCTTTTCCAGATGTTCTTCCAGTTCCTCCTTGGGAATTTTCAGGATTCCGCTTCCGGTTCCTTAGCGAAGAGATCTTTAACGAACTTGAAGGGGTTTTTGTAGAACCGTGTTCTTGTGTGTTCCTTCTTTTTGCGAAGTTTCCTCAGGTTCTCTGCTCTTCGCAAGGTTGCCAACCGACACTTGATGTCCCCCTGGAGTAGCATGAGACCCTCTCTCTCTGCATCAGAGGCCTTCTTCCCACTGCTTTCTCAGCTGCCTTCTCTATCTGACCAGAATTTCGGATCTCTTGCTGCCTCCTAGATTTGGCTGGTGCTGATATTGCTTTGTTGCTTCTCCTAGCGTTTACTCCAAAGCGCTCTTCTCCATAGTGGTAGATGATGTCAACCATCCTTTCCAGCTTTTTCTCTGCTGTGCCCACTTGTTGCTCCAGGATTTTTGTCAGGTCGTTATTGGTTATTTCCCACTCTCTCTTTTCAACAGCTTTGGGCCACTTCACACTCGGTCTGTGCCCTTTGATCTTTTCCTCCTTGGGAGGTCTCTGTGGTTGAGTGGGTTCCTCCACCGGCATTTCTGTGCTTGTATTATCCTCCTCAGGGACACTGGTACTGATGCTCTGCGAACTTTGGTTTTTTTTCCCGTCGCTGTGCTTCAATCGACTGATTGACTGGTTGCTTCGTAGGAAGTACTGGTCAATGCGAGGCCCTTGTCTCTGCTCTCTCAAGCACCCTCTCTTTCCTTGGTGGGTCCTCAATCCCCTGACTGATGTTATTTTCGCCCAGCCACAGGTGCACACTTGAAGAGAATGTCCAGCTGCTGCTGTGGTTGTCTCATGTGCCGTGTTCTTGCTCGTAGTCATGTCCGTTCCTGAGTCTGTAACCATGCTGTCAGTCATTGAGCCATCTTGCGCCCCCGCTCTCGCAGGCTCTGGGGGTATGTTCCTTTGTTCACATTCTGTAGCATTTTAGCGGGTGTCTCCAACAAACTGAAACAGCGTCGGAGACTGCCGCCATGGGTAGCTAGCCCATGACAGCCCCAGTGGGGACTATTCCCTCCAGTCAGCAGTCTCTCCAAGCTGTCACACAGACTTTCCTATGTTGTCAGCTGTCCTTTCACAGCGGTCACTGGACAAGTCCAGATATTCAGAATAAAAAAAACACGGGACGTGATGTTAAACTGTCCATTGTGCCAATGGATGGTATGCACATGAGGTTTGCCTTGATGTTAAGAGTGGCGTGGGAGCTGTACCTCAGATATGGGAAAGATGTAAATTTGGGGACACATCATCAGTAGTATGCCTTTGAATCATGGGGGGTGTTTCGGCCTTTCAATACTAAACACCCTCATCAAAGGTGGCCAGCAACAGGGTGATCAAACCTGAGCTTGTGTCCCATGCCCAATCATGAAAATTGCCTAGTTGTTTAAATGGCGCAGCCCACGGGACTATGCAAGGCAGGAAAAGAAATTAAAGAACACAGAGATAGAAATAAGTAGTTCACATCTCAGATCCAGTGTACAGAGGCTGGAAAAACTCAATGAGGCTTGCTGCTAAAAACTGCCGTGCTGCCCTTGAATGCTGTACTTAACCCTCACATGCTCGAAAGATGCTGGAACTTAGCATCAGTGCAAGTGTGAATGAGAAAGCAAAGAGAGTTTATTATTCATGACCCACTACTTTATGTTCTCACCACCTGGCCGCTCAGTCCCAATGCACTGAAACCCCACACGGATGACGCCGAGCTTAATGATGATTGGAACAGCGAACAGCTCCTCATTCCAAAACCAATCACGTCTCTAAAGGTGCTGCATCATTTTGAGGCATTCCAAGGGGCGGTTCTGTGTTTGTGGAAACACCCATTTTCAAGCCAATAAAATTCAAGGGTCAGGAATCAACTAAACAGCCACACAGCATGACAAAATGGGGTCTGTTCTGGAAACCAAGCAGTCTAACCTGCAAAACATGAAGTATCAGCCAAGAAGCAAGGATCATCTGGCAACAAAAGGCTGAGCTTATTATTGTGTGCACTTGACAAGAATGAAAAAGCATGACTGCTTGAAGCTATTGTTCACTTTCGACTTTGACCATCCTTGCATGCATTCCAAACAAACTACACGCTCTGAAACAACCATATGCTCCATGACAATCTGCAACCAAAAAAAGAAACACACATCCTTACACACTTTACGGCTCAGTGACCGTGTAGACACAAACAGAGTGCGTAGAATATTCCAGAAAAAAAAGGTTTTCTCTCATTTTTCACAATATGGATTATAGAGTTCTCCAGCTTATTCCAACATTGCGATAGAGGACAGCGGGGTAAGCTGTGTCACTTTTTACTTGACCTCTAGTCAAGCAGAAATTGAATTAAATGAACACAACTATTTATATTCCAGGATGAATGCTATCAGTGTGTCCTAGAAGAAATATACATATTAAAATATATATTTAAAAATATAATTGTTTAAAAAGGTATGTGAAAATTGGCATTTATATTGAAAATATCTTTACCATTTTATTTATTTATTTATTTAAGTGTAATCCAATGCCTTATTGGTAACACTTTAAAATAAGTTTTGTTGTTGCTGTTGTTGTTGATGTTATTGTTGTTATTCACAAAGCATTTATTAATCTTAGTTTATGTTCATTTCAACATTTACTAATACATTATTAAAACCAATGGACCTGAAGTTAGATGACTTAACAACAATGAACAATTGTATTTTATCAACTAACGTTAACAAAGAAGAATAAATACTGTAACAAATGTATTTATTATTGTTAGTTAATATGCATTAATTAATGTTAACTAATAGGACCTTATTGTAAAATGTTACCATCATGCACATTATTCAAGTTAATAAACTAGCCAGGGAATTGTTTCATATGCAAAATGTATGAATGTAATGAATCGATTGTTGATATTTTGCATTAGTATTTGTATTATTATTGGTCAAAAACTGTACGTGTTTTAAACATATATATATATTTAGATCTTTAGAATTTCCTTTGAAATAAAATGCATTTTACCTGCAATGTTGAAAATTTACTGATGTGCAAAATTATGTGCATTACTCAAACACAGTTAGCTGTGTATAACTGGTATTTTCTAAAAAATATATAAATATATATGGTCATGTGACAAAGAATTATGCACAGTTTGTCTGATTAATGGGGTGAAACAGACACTTTTTACCCCACTCTTCCCTACACACATGGCTAAAAGTGTGTGTGCATCCAAACTCCACAGTCATATGTGCTTATTTAACATTTACATTCAAAACCATGCACATTAATAGTGAAATAGTCCTGTTTTTGCTGATGTAACAGCTTCCACTCTTCTGAGAAGGATATTTATTAGATGCACAGCAGCTGTTCAAGAAATGTTCAGGTATCAGTAACCCATGTTATTATGGATGCACTTTTAACCACGTTGTATATATTCAGAATAATGTTCATGCAAGACATTTTTGACTGACATACCAAGTGTTATATTATATTTATTGAAAATTCTAGTGGCAGTGTTGCATTAGAGCACACACACTATTTATAATTTAGCCCGGAGAGCACCAGCATCAAAGCGCACCATTATCATCATATTGCTCTTATACGCACCCCATCATTTTCATTGTTTCTGCTTTCTTTTAACTTGTTTCACAGAAATCACTGCTGTTACAGAAGCCTCACCATCTGTCCCATCACATTTTACGGGAAATGTCTGCTGGATGCTTCCGCTGCCTAATGGATCACTTAGAGCACTTGTCTGTTACTATTCAGGGTGCACTGGGTAACCTTGAATGCTGCCACCACTGCGATTGCAAGTGAGACAAAACGATAAACCGTGCACTGCAGGCGTGAGCAAAGATTTGACTGGTCTCGGGGTGGTTCTCTAGTGGGTCTGAAACAGCTGCATGCATGAAGAAGACAGCATGAAAGTATGTATACTCTTAAAGGAATAATTCACCCAAAACTGAAAATTTGCTGAAATACTAGTCACTACAGGCCATCCAAGATACAGATGAATTAGTTTCTTCATCAGAACAGATTTGCAAAAATTGTGCATTACATCACTTGCTCACCAATGGATCCTCTGCAGTGAAAGGGTGTCGTCAAAATGAGAGTCCAAACAGCTGATAAAAACATCACAATATTCCACAAGTAATCCACACCATTACAGTCCATCCATCAATGTCTTGTGAAGTGAAAGGTGGCATGTTTGTAAGAAACAAATCCATCATTAAAGGGATAGTTCACCCAAAAATGAAAATTACCCCATGTTTTACTCATATTTAGTGATTTTTTTGTGTTTTTTTTTTTTGCACCCTCAAGGCATCCAAGGTGTATATGAGTTTCTTCTTTTAGGTTTATTCAAGTTTTCATCTGATAGAAGAAAGTCATATACACCTTGAACGCCTTGAGGGTGAGTAAAACATGGGGTAATTTTCATTTTTGGTTGAACTATCCCTTTAAGATCTATCCCTTTTTTATCTTCAAACTGTTGCTTCTAGCCATAATATTGTCCGTAATATTGCTTTCTCCAGTGAAAAAGTCGTCTCGTCTTAATTAAGGAGAGAAATATATGCACAGATCAAGCACCGTTTACAAGTGAAAACAGTCCAAAACTGTTCTAAACAAATTAGTATTCTGGCCAGAAGCAACGATTTAAAGTTAAAAATTTAATACAAACACACAGCTTTTCTCTTCACCAGATGCTAATTGATGGACTGGAGTTGTGTGAATTACTTGTGAATTATTGTGATGTTTTTATCAGCTGTTTGGACTCTCATTCTGATGGCAGAGCTAGGTGAGCTAGTGATCATAAAGCTAAATTTCTCCAAATCTGTTTCCATGAAGAAACAAACTCATCTATATCTTGGATGGTCTGAGGGTGCATAAATGTTCAGCAAATTTTAATTTCTGGATGATGTATTCCTTAAAAAAAAAAACTAAAGGTAGATCAGACAGATCAAGCATTAAATATTCATTAAAGGTATATGAATATTTATAGTATGTCTCTCATTAGAATATAACCTTTATCACCTCAGAAATCATGTCCATGAATGTTTATAAAAACATAAACTCTATTTCTAACTCTAAATCTTCCTACTGTCTTGACAGAATAGCTCAAGACAAAAACTCAACTCCCTAATTACCTGTCTGCATATATTTTTTCTGGTTGGGTTGAGAACTATATCTGAGAATTTTCCTTTTGTTTTCACTATATCAAACCATGAAACAAAAGACAGGCTTAAGAAAGACATCTTTTTAGGTATAGAAAGCCACAAGACATTCACCAGCTGTCTGCAGGTCACATTCAGGTTGAGTCAACGACGCACACCACACAGACACTCCTCCCTCGACACGGCAAACCATCATCACTATATTTAAACAGTGTTTCGTGTTAATGATGCACTATAGGGTGTATGTGCGTAATGAACAATCTGTCGTAGATAATGCTGGCAAAACATTATGATAATGCTGGCCTGTTTATGTTAAAGAATGCAGGTGGCTCTGTTTTCCTTCTAGTTATTTGCTCAGTAAAGCAAATTAAATATGTAACTGATATAATGGATATGAATGAATGTGAACACATACAACACAGATGAATCGCAACGAAAAAGATGACAGCTGACCGTATGACACTTGGACACTTGTGGTGCTAAGTCAAGTCAGTTTTATGTCTACGCTGATTTCGGCATATTGTTTCAAAGCAGCTTTACACAAAAATCTCTTTGGGAGATGCTTGCATGTCAGATATTAAAAAGCTACATCATATTTACATGTTTATTTAAATTAATTATTCAATCACATTAAACAGAGGACAAATTGGGTGCTTGAGGGCATGCAAACCCTTAATTAAAAATGATGGGCGTCCCTAAAGACTCATCTTTGAAGGGCTGCCAGCCCAGGAACAGTTTGATAGACAATGTTTAGATGAGAACAAGGATGTATGTGTTTTATTGCACCTGATGTGAAAGGAAAATCTGACACGGCAAAACGTGCATAAGCAGGCTGTTCTGTGCTCCAGCATCTCTAATGCAGCATCAAAGGCTTCACACAAACATTTGTGTTCTCAAGTTTAGGCAACAAAGCTTCGTTTTCAGATCATTTGGATGGGTGTTCAGTGAGATTCTAAATCTCACTCCTTCAGTTGTCCTCTCCATAATTAGATCTGTCTGAATGGTGACTAATCTGGTTAGAAACACTTATCAGAAAAGCTTACCACAAAGGCAAGTGACGGGTCAGTTAAAATATGTGCATCTATTGTATTGCATTAGATGGAAATCCCAGTACTGCTAGTTATAAAAGCTTACCTGATATTCAACTAACAGGTGGTAATTTGCAATTGGTTCCACTCATTCAAGTTCACAATTCTTCCATCCCTCTTGCATTTGTCATCACTGTCTATGTGAAAACCAGTGATCAGCCTCCGGATCATAACGACCACTAATGCACAGTCTCCATCTGCAACCGCTTGGCAAAATATTCCAAAGCGAGTCCTTTAAACTTGCTCTTAGTATATATTCCCACAGCAGGCGAGACACATCTGTCGTCTTGCTCTCCAGCATCCTCCGCAATCCGAGCCATGCAGCTTTCCATCTACATATCTTCTGCTGTCGCTAGGCATCCTGAGCAATAATAATGACCGGCTGAAAACCACAAGTAGCGATGTCCGATTCGCGAGCGAAGGGTTCTTTGAACCGGTTCTTCTGAATGATTCAATCGAGCCGATTCGCAAAGCGTGTGAAAGCGAAATCAGTCTCATGTGGGAGAACTTTGGCTAAATTCGGCACTCACTGCATCTGCACAATATATACTTTACACTGTCTTCTATTTTTACTATTTATAACAACATGACTTCATGATTTAGTAACCTAGGCTACGTGACATACCGTTTTCACTGGAAATAAATATGGTTCTTCTGCATTTTTAATTCAGTTTTGTGTAAAAATGTCTTTGCTGTCTGGTCAAACAATCAGAGGCTGAAAAAAAACCCCACTGATATTACAGTTCATTCGTCACACTAAAAATCAACAGACAAATTGAGTGCACCAGTCTAGGACACATGTATTGCGCTCACACAGGGTGAATGCAGGTAGCCGCCCTAAAATTGGGTCACTTTTTATCATTCATGCACATATTGGCAGATGTAAAAGACGTCTGAATATTGGAAATGTGCAAAACATAATGCATCATACTTCATAATGCAGAGAAATAGCTATTTTTTTCTAAACAGATATAATTTAGTACTTAATTATATTAGAAATCTATTACTTTCTTACTTTTACTCAAGTAAAAGTAATTCAAAGATTTACTTGAGCACAAGAAAGAACTACATTTTAAATGTTCTAATGTTTAAGTATAAAAAGGTAAAACAAACAACAACATTTATTTATGAAATGAAGTGCAGTAAAAAGTATGATATTAGGCTTTGGAGTGTAGTGAAGTAATGCTTTCCAAATAAAAACACTGATAAACTTTTTAAATTTACTTGAGTAAAGTAAAAATAGTTCAATTCTGTCCGCCTCTGCATATGAAACAACGCGATATTGGCTTAATTAATTGCAAAATGGCTATAAAGAGTAACTCAGCATTTATCTATAAATTAAATGTAAAATAAAACCTCAATCAGCGACATCCGCGGACATTTGTGACAATGAATCGAATTTGTGGTTTTGAACCGGTTCATTTGAAACGAACCGACTCGCTAAATGAACCGAACGTGACTATGGTAATCACAAGAGCTTTTCACGTCTCTCTCTCCTCTGCCCTCTCATTCCGTCATTGTTCACCGACGCTAAGCATCTGTCCGTTTTAGTCTGAATAGATTAGCAGAATATTTATAACTGAAAAGCTGAGGGGGGAAAGACGCGGTGCATAAACGCACGAGAGGGTGGCACTTTAAGGCTCCATCATGCGCGTGCTTCTCAATGCGGTATTATTTGGTGAAGCAGGCAGAGGAACCCACAGGCTCTATGAAAACATTACCCACAAAGCTTTACATAACCAACGATGTTTCTACACAACATTATAAATCACCAGAGATATTTCAGTGTTTAGCAATGTGTTTACGCAAGGAAAAGAGCACAGGAAAGACTCAGAGAGCCTCTACATACTGTTATAGTAAGTATGTAGTAGTCAGTAATAGGCTACATGCAGTCAGCATGTTCTCTATCTGCTGTGGTTTTCTTACTTTTTTTTATCCATCACTGACATGCAAATGGTAATTTTAAAAAGGATAATTAACTTTGCCTCATAAGTAATAACACCCTTTCTTTTTTTCTACTGGATTCTCCATTGATTTTCAGTATGCAGGATATAGGTGTTAAACATCTGGGCTGATAGTGAAAAGGTTACAATTTTGACTCCCACAAGAGGTTATCCGTGAGCAATCTCCATTGTGCCTTTGAGTAAGGCACTTAACCTCAGGTTGCTCCGGAGGGACTGTCTCTGTAATAACTACTGTACGTCGCTTTCGATAAAAGCGTCTGCTACAATGACTCGCTTATACAGTCTCCACAGCAGATTAACATTAATAAAAACCATATATTAGGTCATCAGACATACTGCTGGATATCTATTCCCATTGCACTTTATCTAGAAAGGCTGTTACTATGATCTCTTGAACCAGAGGTAGTGAAGGAGCCTGATTGTGCTGTGCTCACATTTATTTCCCCTCTCTCAGCAAACACAATCCAGGCTCTGTTCGTCCATACATTTATCAGGCCCTGTGCGACTGGAGTCAACAATGCATGTACAAACAATTGTCAAGACTGGTTTACATATTTGCAAATTACAGGCAACTGTTTACAAATAATTAAAAATGCAATACTATATTGGATAGAAATTATTATGCAATATATTATTTTCAGTATATAATGTTTTACTGCAATAAAACAAACTCAATAGTGCTAGACGATATTTTTAACTGTGCTTATACTGTCAAACACAGACTCAGAGAGAAATACAGACAAATGTATTTGTGTCATTGAGAACAGAGAAATGAATGCCCTTGCTTTCACTGCGCAATGAACAAAGGATACTACCTCATTTCTGTAATTGGTTTTGGCAGATAAGAAATCTGTCTTACAATTAAAAATTCCCCCAGAAGAGGAAGAAATCTGCTTAGCGTGCCTGTTTTAATTACTCAAGACAAGAGGCCTATTGAGAGGTGCTTGCTTTATATTCACATGATGATGGTTATCTTTTAATCTGCATTTGACAGTTATTGATTTTTACCTGTTATTCACTTTTCTTACTGATGCTTTTGAACAGAACAGGGTTTTTTTTTGAACAGAAAATGAATCCAAATATAATTTTGTAGAGTTTTCAATCACTCTGTGCCAAATATATATTGGACTCTTGTGGTCTAAGTTGATTCTGATTAAAGTAGACCTTAATCAGGTTAATAAGAGTCATTGAAACAACTCAACTTTCAAAACTGGTTTATGAACTTTTTTGTCTACCGAAAGTTTTTTCGGAAGAACGTTTCGTTATTAAACAACAGTAGGCTACAATCCATTGAGCGCACTGTATTTTTATCCCTCACAGCCTCACAGTTTTCATTAATCCCCATCAAAAATTAAATACGGCGCTACTCTGATTAAGGTCTATACTGAGCAATTATAACCTATCATCATTAACTCTGAAAACACTGTTTGTCCTGTTTTCACTGAAACACCCATCTAAAAGCAGCTCTCCAATTATGAATCGCTTCTAGAATAGCTGCTAGTCTAAGTGTAAAGAGGTGCTAATGGGTTCTATCAGCATAAAAATGTAGTGACTTTGCAACACAATGAATATACTGTGATTCCATGGACACTCAAGGCACACTTAAAAATGCACTGCATTAGACAACTAAATATAAAACACAGTGGCATTTATAAAAAAAAAAACCCCACATTAGAATGAAAAATTTAAAGTTTAACACTCAAATAAAAATTTAAAACAGCGCTTTTTGGACTTATGATTGCTCTAATCAACTGGTTTATTGTTTGTGTGGTCCATCACGTCGAATATATATTTTAAGTAGGCTACATAGTAGGCCTACATTAAATGAACTCTTTCAGAAAAACGTGGTGACATTTTTATGTAGGCCAGCATATTAAAAATATTCTGTCTTAACCTTAATTTAGGCTAATCAAGCCCTTTTCATTGTTTATACATAGAAAAAAATATTACACGAGACCTAATTAACCTTATTTAGAAGCAACTAAATCATGCTATACTAGAGTTAGTCGCGTGAACACAAGAGGGCGCTTGCAAACTGCGATTAAACTAGACGTGCTTTACCTTGAACGTTTATGTTGGATTTCAGTATAATCTGCAACTTTAAATCCATAATTAAATTTATATGTAATAGCTTTATTTGAAAACATCTTTAAAAGCTGTGGATATGAAAACTGACATAACATATATTTAAACATTATTAGTGAGAGTTGCCAGAATGAACACTTTAGGGGAACTCTAGTAAAATTAAACGCCTCCAAACCAACATAAAGACTAATTTTGTAGTTTTTGTTTTAAATATTCACAAATCAATCAGGACCAAGAGTTAACAAGATCTAAATTCCCTTTTAAGGATCACCATTTTTTAAAAAATGGGCTATCCTGCTTTAAACATTCAGGAATAATTGCATTCCTGTGTGCTTCGACCATCTGTGACAAGTCTGAACATTATTTCATCTCCATACATATCCCTAGCGTGAACACCTGTCTTCCTTTCCCTCGGCCCCGCCCCCTAAAGCCACGCCTCTATTTCGATTGGGCCGGAGCTCATGAATATGCACGTTCCGAACGCGAGGCCCCTCCCTTTGCACCTGATTGGAAGTATTTACTTGTTTTTTGCACCGAGGTGCTGGAGTGTTAGAGCAGCTCTGCGCTAGAAGATGAAGCCCTGTCGGACCGAGCAATAAGGATTTCAGTGATTTGACTTTATAAAAGAGAAGAGAGGACCTTTATATCTGCCAGACAACTTTATACGTATTCCAGGATGCCTCGTTCATTCCTAGTAAAGAAGCATTTCAATGCAGCCAAGAAACCGAATTATAGAGAACTGGAGAGTCCAACAGGTAATAAACTTGATGTTTCTAACGCCTAACAATGAAAAGTTGAAGTTAGTTCAACTTTTTTAGTGTTTTGCAAGTCTTTGTTAAAGTTAAGACACTTTGAGTTGCAACATTAAAAAGTTACTTTTATTGAATTGATCCATTGCTATTTTTGCTGTCTTTGTACATGAAGACTGAATGTGGATTAAAACGGAATAATTGCCAACCAAATGATCCTAATAGAAACGGTTTCTGCCGAATAAACTTAAAACTGACAAAATAGCCGTTTAATTTCATCCATTTGGATCTTATTTGATCCCACTTTTAGGATTGTTTCCAAAGTGTCTCATTTTAATATCCAGTGCACATGCTTTAGGATTGTTTTTTGGCGAATGATAACCTGATATCAGTTTTGTAAAAGTATTGTCTGGATGTAACTCCATGTAAAGTGAATTAAATGGGTATTTGGTGCATAACACTTAACTAGAGTTTACCATCAAAGGCATATAAATGCTCTAGGAAAAGCATATCTTTTAAAAAATGAACTTTTTATAAGTATAAATACTCAATTTTCTCAATAAATATGGCCATAAGAGAAAAATGCATTTAAAATAGTTTCAGATTTAGGAATATAGCATGTAACTTCTCAAGTATTTTATGTCAAGTACCCAAATACTGATCCCAGTGAACTAATGCGATTGCATTTCCCTTTTTATTGCAGTGTTTATTTCTCCATATGTGTTAAAAACCCTCCCGGTGCCTGTTATACCTGAAGTGTTAAGCCCGGTGTCGTACAACCCCATTACAGTTTGGACTACCAGCAACCTGCCCCTGTCACCCCTGCCCAGTGACCTGTCCCCCATCTCCGGATACCCCTCGTCCCTCTCGGACACGTCCTCTAATAAAGACCACAGCGGTTCGGAGAGCCCCAGGAGCGATGAAGATGAGCGGATACAGTCGACTAAACTGTCAGACGCTGAGAAGTTTCAGTGCAGTTTGTGCAACAAGTCCTACAGCACGTATTCCGGACTCATGAAACACAAACAGCTGCACTGCGACGCACAGACCAGGAAATCTTTCAGCTGCAAGTACTGCGAGAAGGAATACGTGAGTCTAGGGGCCCTAAAGATGCACATAAGGACACACACGCTGCCGTGCGTTTGCAAAATGTGCGGGAAAGCTTTCTCCAGACCTTGGTTGCTGCAAGGACACATTAGAACACATACAGGTGAGAAGAGCACATAATTGAGTATGTGAATGTGGAAAAGTGCAGATCTATAATGCACACTTTAAGTTCTTGTTGCATGCTATGGATTGAATGCTTTTTTGCACATTTTGTATTTGCATGATGCAGCAGTACTTCTATATGAGCTGACATGACTTTTGTGTTCATTAGGTGAGAAACCCTTTTCATGCCCCCACTGCAGTCGTGCATTCGCAGACCGCTCCAACCTCCGAGCTCACCTGCAAACTCACTCAGACGTGAAGAAATACCAGTGCAAGAACTGCTCCAAAACCTTCTCCCGCATGTCACTGCTGCACAAACATGAGGAATCTGGCTGTTGCATTGCACACTGAGACACACACACACATTCACTAAGTGCCTCCGATCGTGAACGCTGATCTCGGATCTGCTCTTCCTGTCAGTATACTCGTGATAAACTGGATACGAAGCGCAAAATGCATCCCAAAAGCAATTTAAAAATGCACCGCCCCAGGGTCTGAATGAATAAAGTGTTTGTGGAGTCATTCAGAGATCAGATTCCAACCAAGACACAACACGCTAACAAGTTAAACTGACCCAAAACAGCCTTTCTGCTTAAAGTTTGGTTCGTGGAGAACATTCGACACCCTCAGAAAGGAAACGGCACAAAACAAAAGACTGTTTACTGGATCCCTGGTGATCTTAATTCATTGACTAAGAAGCCTTTTCATTTCAGTGTAAATGCAGATTCATGTGCCCGTCATGTGCCTTCCATTTCAACAGTATTTGCCCTGTCTGGGTCGGGTTGATGTGTACTGTACATTTGTTTACGGATATGTACTATTTGGGAGGTTTTAAACGTGTAGCCTCTCTAATAAGCAATAATTTATAGCGGTTTATGCCTGTGACTGAATGTTAAATGGGTAACAGTCACTTTTTGTTTCTTTTTTCTTTTCTGAGAGTTAATCGGTCAGACATTTCACACCATAGATGGTGGCAAACCAATGAGCTTGAGACCAAAGGAATAATTGATGCCATATTTTTAAACAGGGAACAAGTGCAAAATGATGTTTTCTTGCATTAAAAGTATTTGAATTGTTGTGCAATCATAATGCAACAGCAGATAACCAGCACTCTTTTAAATTGGTGTTATGTGGTATTAGATGTTTTTGTATAGTTTAAGTGTTTGGTATGATTTTGTACAAAAAATAAAATTTACACTTTTTGAATTATTTTCAATGCATTTCGATTATTAATTTCGATGGTCCATATCTATTTGGCATCCATACTCTTTGGATAGTTCATGCATGACTTTCTTTATCTGTGGAAAGAAGCTATTTAGAGGAATGTTTCTAGGAGAGAAACGATTCAATGAAAATGAATGGGGTCCAAAACAACACTACTGTTAACAGTATTTTCATTTTTGGGTGAACTATCCTTGAGGCATCCAATAACAATTAGCCCAATGTTTAGATGTGCATAGTCTTTGTAATGATATGCAAATGAGAAGGCCCTTAATGGCACATTAACAGGAACGTTTCTTACCAAAATCTCATGAAAAGTACTATGCTGTTGAATCTGTTGCCAAAGCATGCTGATTTCTTTTTCTTTTCTTTTTAAGCTGAATTAACAGTTAAAGTTTGGAAATTACAGTTAAACATGGTCACGGGTGATGGAAAGAGCTGGTTTTAATATGGTTTGACTCATTCCCACAGTTAACTTGCATTGTGGGAGTTCATCAAAGTGCAGTTTTAAGTATTTCAGGCTGCAAATGTGTTTGCAGTTACTCTGACAGAAAAAGGAAAGAGCAAGTTGCATGAACTAACATTAATTTAAGAGTCACGCTGGTGGAGATGCCATTTATATTCAGGATTCTAAGTTTGTCAGAACCAACTTGAAAAGTCATGGAAATTAAGTGGTCAAAAGATGTGGGAACATCACAAGATGTAAAAGTTTTGTTGTGTATCTCAATGAAATGTCCTAATTTTAAAGTCAGTGGTTTTGTGGCCACATGAACCTGTTCTTGCGAACCTGTTCGGCTCCCAAACTAATCCCAAATGTTACACCTCCTCCCTATGTGGATCTCACTTTGCTGCCAATTTCTCAGAAGACTCCGGGTCTCTGAAGGGGCAACTATGGCAAAGCCAAACTGGCTCTCGCACGTGAAAGTCTTTTACTGGATTATTACTCAGCAACCTCAGTACACAGTGGGAACTCACAATCTATGTTAAAGCCAAACTGGCTCTCGCACGTGAAAGTCTTTTACACCAGACACCATGGGGCACAGTGGGAACTCACAGGACTTGCGCAAACCAGCGGGTATACGTTTTTTAAATAAATATGTGAAAATGTGCTATTTAATGACATTACAGAGAGAGAGAGATTTATTATATATATAAATAATAATTTATTAAATAAATGTATATTTAAAATGTAAAAATGACAAATGTACTATACATTTCTTTATGTGTATGAATAAGGAAAAATAACTGAGTACATGTAGAGGCCTGGTGTGACCACTCACCCTATAGAAAGGTTTTGGGAAAACACTTGTCTCTTTCATGCTCTGTGGTTTTATCTTTCCATGATCTGACTCATGGAAGCATTATTCCAGGTGTTCACCATGACACACCTTACAATCAGACCTCAGGACCCCCTATGATGCCATACAGGTGTTCACATATCTTGTGGCTTTCTGAAGTTTAAATAAATATTATGACTTTTTGTGCATAATATTGACAGATTATTATCATAACAAAACTTGCCCCATTATGTAGCTAATAAGTTTCATAGACAACATGAAATCAAATATGTGGCTTTTAGTTTATCTATCAGCTTTGAGGTCATCAGTAAACCATTCTTGTCCGATTTCTTTCAGTCGTCAGGACAACATGTGACAGAACCTGTTTCTAATGCAATTTGCAAGAACACAGTTTAAAATTGTTCTAACTCTCTGCTCTTTTGTCACATGCTCATTGAACTTTTGATACCCCATGTCATGTCAGGCCTCCCCCTCACAAGACTACCATCACCATGGCTCGAGGACAGATCCGGCAAGGTTACAAAGGAAGTACATTATCTTTGTTAGTCTCTCTCTCTCTCTCTCTCTCTCTCTCTCGCTCTCTCTCTCTCTGCAACCTGCTGACTTCACACTAATGCAGCAGCTACTGTAAATGGAACAGATTCAATTAGAAAGCTGGTTGAAGACCTGTTTGTTCTGGTTAGTGTGTGATAGAAGAAGCTGCAGACCTGCAGAAAAAGATTCTTCTCTTAGTAGCCTGAAAGGTCCATTCTATTGCTGTTAAAGGAATAGTTCACCCAAAAATGAACTTTCTGTCTTCAAAGGAATAAAAAGCAAACATTTTAATAACTTTTTTGCACAAATGCACTATATTGGAAGTCATCCAAAGTCATATCATAGCTATGTGTGAAGAAATAAAAATGTTATTCACTGAAAATAGGTCACTATTAACTGGAAATAGAAGTAAGTAGATCTCCAAACTCCACAGACAAAAGTGAGTCACACCTAAAATCCAAAATAAACTGGATAGTTCTCCCAAAAATAAGTATTCAGTCATTATGTACTCATCCTTAAGTCATTCTAAAATCTGTATGATTTATTTATTGGAAACACACACACACACACACACACACACACACGCACGCGCGCGCAGGTATCTTCTGTGGAACACAACAGGAGATATTTTGAGGAATATTAGCAACCAAACAGTTTTGGTAACTATTGATCTCCATTTTATAGAATGAATGAATGTATAAATAAATAAATTCAATTCAGTTCAATAAAATATAAAATTCAATAAAATAAAATAAAAAATACTGAGACATTTTTCAAATTGCTTCTTATTTAATCAACAACAAAAAAAATAAAGCCATACAGGTTTTTGAACAACATGAGGTTGAGTAAATGACCTAATTTTCATTTCTGGATGAACTGTCCCTTTAAGATGGTACTTGGATTCCAACCAGCTGGTAATACCAGCTTAAGGTGGTCGATGTTGGTATTTGGAACATAGTAGTCATTTTTGTCCACATAATAACCAGCCTGAACCAAACTATGTTTCAAAACACAGATACTTTACCAATTAGCTGGATTTTCCAGAAGTGAAGGACACTTTTATTCCTTGGTTTTTATAGCAACATGCATGCTAAATCTGCATAACACTGAAATGCATGAGAATAACTCATCAATATGGTATGTTAGAACAGTGATTGCTCCAAATAATAATAATAATAATAATAATAATAATAATAATAATAATAATAATAATAATAATAATAATAATAATAAGTAAAAATACATAAATAATAAAATAAAATAATGAGGAGTAATTAGACCTAAAATTTCCCTAAAGCCAATAGCTGAATGAATCTAATTAGCTTCCATTGGGTGAGTAGCCACATTACTAGCCAAAAACAATACTTGTGTCAAATCATATATTTGCACATCAGGAAAAAGGAAAGGAAAGAATCCAGAGAAATCCAAAGAAAACAGCTAGACATGTTTGCGCTTGCTTCTCAGGCAAATATCATTACAATCTTCTGCTAACCTAAGATGTCTGATCTATCATGTGACGAGAACAGGACGCTCACATGCTTCTAAATCAATTACAGTTAATATCAACACAATCATATGCCAGATCCTGAATATTTACCTCTGTTGATGTAATTTGGTTTGATGACCTGCAAGATATCTATCATCCATGTGAGAGTTTCATAACCCCAGGACACCCATACAAAGTACAAATCTATATAGAAATTATGTTTCAAGAGAAGAATATGCCCTTTGTGAACATTATCTATGGATTTTATGCTAAAATGTTTTTCCAATCAATACACCAATCTTGGATTTGAAAGCACCAACTACCATATTCAGCTACACAACATCAACATGCTGATGTTTATTTCTAACATATTATTTCATAAGGGATTTAATTTAAACTGAGCAAAGCCTTATAGTACACTACATCTTTCCATTTACAATTGAATCTAATCAGTTTGTTAGAAAATGATTGTTTTTCTTACACCAGGCAAGTGGCTGATTGTTGTTATTAAGTCTAATGAAACACAATCTAAGGAAAGAGATTTATTTTTAGCCTATTAATGAAGCTGGTCCTCCAGGATGAATGACTTTAATTTCCCACCTTCTAGCAAGTTTATGACTGTTATGATTTTTTCACTGTTATTGCATGAACTTATTTTATATTGCTTACAAGGATGATTATCTCCCAACACACAAAAAACAAAAAGCCGAAAAGTTAAATTTTTGGCAACTGTTAAAGCACTTTTGCACCAAAAGTGAAAATAATAAGCCTCAGGCTGAAGGAAGTGCCTCTGTGGTGACTGGAAAATGTTACTTATTTGAAAAAGTAACTTGGATATTTGGATAAATAGTGTTACTATACTAGTTACTTGAAAAAGTAATCTTTTTATATAACTTACATAACTTGCAATGTATTAGAAGTAAGTTACGTTACTTATTTGAAAATTTTATTGGATAGTTAGTTGTAAATTTAATAGTAATGCGTTACTTTACTAGTTACTTGAAAAAACTCACGTTACATGTAATGTGTTCACATGATCAAGCCTCTCCATCACAGACACCAAACTAAATGGGTTTACCTTTTTCTGCTTAATCTATTCACATTAAATGAATATATTAAGCTGGATATACAATATATCTAACTTTATCTGAATATACACAGTAGATTCACATAATAGCAATATATATATTATATAGTAAGCAGCATATACTATATAGTAAGTCTCAACTGCCTGATTTTTAATTTTGTCACAAAATTTAGCTATATTATTGCACAGCTCTTTATATAAAGTTGGATATATACGTATGTTCAACTTTATCTGCATACATACAGTATATTCGTGTATGGCGAAATATTGTATTGTCACAAAATGTAAACTCTACTATTGGTCAGCTCTAATCTTCTAAATGCGACTATAAGGCATGAAAATATTGAGATATTATAAATATTAACATCATGATTTTCTGAATCATGAAAAGTGCTATATAAATAAGACTTTTTTATTGTTATTGTCAAATTTATTTTTGAAAATGACCAAAAGTTGATTTATTTATTAATTTTTATTCCATCACTTAACCTGAATAGTTTTAGTGCAAAAACCATTAGCCACACCTAATGTTCGAACATTAAAGGCGTTAACACTCAAATTCAAAACCTAGCAAACTGATTGGACCCGTTGTCAACTTCAGATTAAATAGGCTCAAGTAATGCTTAAAATCCCCTTCAGAATGAATCGTGCCTGTTGCCAAATCTATCCTGATATCAAGGTCTATCACAAAACAAAACAGAAATGGGAAGTGATCGATTTACATTTCACAATCAAGCCAGTACCTGCATTTAGCTGTGTAGCCTTTAACCATGGAGACAAAAGAATCTGGAACAAACAAGCCTTAGAAAATATCCACCGCATGATGGTATTGTAGTCAAAAAACATGCCTGAACAGCACCAACCCACCAGCACATGAGGCTCAAATAAACACGGCTGGATATCAGATGTGCCCTTTCCGAGGACCATTTATATAAGCTCTTAAAAAGCATTCATGCATTCTGATTTCCAACGTGATGCCGGTAAATGTAAAATCCACATATGGCCCTGTCAACCGAAGCTCAGTGAGAGACAAAATATGAATCTGTCACTGTGATTGCTTAAACCAGGTCGATGTCGGTTTTTGTCATTTTACTTTCACAAGTGAAAGTCACTCTGAATCAGATGTGCATCAATATATACTGAGGGACAGAAGGTCACATCTTAAGCTGTAGACTGTTTTTATGATCTTATACACCATGTCGTATCCAGAATCGATGTGATAAAGAGATAAGCGATAAAGCTATCTTTTCCATGAAAGTCAGTTCTCTGTCTAACAACATGTAGCATCGAGCAACAAGATGTTTTGTTAGTTGTGTTTGGATAGCTTTGCCCAAAATGAAATCTAAAATCCACAAAAAACTAAATAAACAAAAAATATGTTCTGACTTGTTTTGAGTGTGTTGCATCACACTTATCTTCACTGTCACTTTTCATAACTTTAATGCATCTTCCCTAATAAAATATTAACTTATATATATACATAATCAACATTTCTATTTTGTTGTAGGAATTCTAAAAAATTTAATTTATACTACACTCTTAAAAATAAAGGTCCTTCAAATGGTTCTTCAAGCGATGCCACAGAAGAACCATTTTTGGTTCCACAAAGAACCATTCAGTCAAAGGTTCTTTAAAGAACCATTTCTTTCTTAATTTTTTATAATCTGAAGAACCTAATTTCACCACTAAGAACCATTTGTGAAACAGAAAGGTTCTTCAGATGTTAAAGGTTCTTTATGGAACCATTTAGACAAAAAGGTTCTTCTATGGCATCGTGAAGCACATTTATTTTTAAGAGTGTAATAAACTCTAATGTTCAGGTGGATTACTTGAGTAAACCATGACTAATATTGCTGGCTGAATCAAAAACTCTAGCTCTAGTCATTCTAGTGGCTGGCAAACCTAAAAATACACGGTTCAGATGTGCTCCAGATTGTGTGTTTGTGTGTGATGTAATGTTTGGTGGTGTTGTGTGTTTGTAGCGTTGTGTCTGCTGAGTAACAAGGGCCTGTCGGGTCCAGCTGAAAGATCTCTGAGTCAGGAGGATGTGGCGCAGACGCTCTGCTCCCCCACTCCCTCATGCCAAACTCATGATTGTGTGCCTTGAGGAAACACCACCCGTGCTAGATCAGTCCTGAGCATTGTCTAAGTCAACAATCAAAAGGGAAAAGCCTGGAGAGCCTATCTTTGGCTTGGGATTTATTGGTCTCTCTAGGGAGCAACTTGACAAAATTCCTACAAAGTTGTATAGGACTGCAGGTTGATTAAAGTACATCATTGTGATTAATTAATCACATGTCAATATTTGCTGGGAAAAGTGAAACAAAATTATTAAACACAAAACAATGATACAAAAAAATGCTTTAGAAGTCAATATAAAATGAATTTTATTTCCCTATAATTAAATATAAGCCTATAACTGACATACAGTCCACAATAATTTATTTGACAGATGTTAATAATTAAGAATTGTTATTAATAAAGATTATTTGTAACTTTAATTTCAATAACAATTCAAATGTATTTAAATTCTATATTTTCACAGTTATTAATGATGTAAAATTACTACTAATAATATTAAAACTATTTTTATTATCAATAATATATATATATATATATATATATATATATATATATATATAAACTGTTCATAATTAAGAATTAAAATTAATAATATAAAATATTTATATATAACAATATTAAATAATATAAAATTTATATATATACTTACTTTCAGTTAAATATATTATAAAATAGCTATAATATAGTATAACATATAGTCTACATAGTCTTGAGTTTACACATAAATGCAAAAAAAGTCTAAGATGGTTTTCTTCCAAAATTCATCAAAACCAATTTGTCTCAATATTACAGTGCTTTACTTTTCCCTTTACTTTCACTTTACTTTTAAATTTTACGAGCAAAAATAAAAGTGTATGCATTTTCCATCTGTGCAAGTGTTGCTCGCAGTGTTCAGGCGTATGTAAAATGGAAACTGCATTGTGAGTCATTGCACAAGTTTTGGGAGTGTTTCAACAGCCCCGAGACAGGAATGATATCTGGTGGAAGGTGATGATAATTGTAACATTATAGTGCACTTCGGGGACTTTTGAACATTCAGAATGAATGAGCCAAGCATTTCATTCGTCTTAAGCTCTGTTTTTTCCATTTGAGTCACTTTTTTTCCTCTCTCTCTTCATGGCTGTGGGGGTCATTTCTGATCTCGCATCACTTGGCAAGCATCCGCTTTGGATGATTTTTCCTTAATATGGGAAAAAGCTGTACACAACACCTGATTCACTCACACTAGTTCTTTGCGCAATTAGTTCGAATTAAATCTACAAAATTGTGTCATCAACAGGGTATTGCATGTGTGTTTACATAGTAAGCGATGGACGCTTGAATGGTAAATTACTGAATTTGTTGCCTGAAAGCATTTCTGGGATGCAAGATTTCGGCTGCTGAGGCGGATAAGAGACCAGACACACTCACAGAGAGATAACATCAACCTGCACTCCACTAGTCTCTGCCTGTTGCTGATACGGGTGAGTTATCTGCTCTGGATTAGTTCAGAGGTCCGGTGAACTGCAAATGGACACTTCAGAGTGATGTTAAGATGCTGAGCACACTCTGAAAAAAGTTACTGGGGTAGTAAAGGTACTAGTATGTACACTTTGGGCATTAGTATATACTTTTAAGGTACTAATATGCACTCTTTAAGGTTAAATAGGATACAAAGGTGTACATTTTTCAAAAGTACAACAGCTTTTGAACCTTTTTTTGCACATTCAAAATAGGGTGTCATGTCAATAACTTGTTTTTAAAATGGACATTTATCTTTTTAAACAAGAAAATAGCCATATTCAAGATTTGGGGGACAATTTTTTACAGCATAGCAACCACTTAGCAACAACGTAAAACCCCCTAGCAACCACCTAAAAACCACATAAACACACTACTACCCACATAGCAACCACTTGATAACAACCTAGCCCACTCAGAACACCCTAGCAACTACCTAGGACACCCTTATAACTGTGCAGCAACCACCTATTAACAACCAAGCAACCATTCAGAACACCCCGACAACAACCTAGCAACCACTCAGAACAATAGCAACGACCTAGCAACCACCTAAAATACCCTAATAACCACCTAGCAACACCCTAGCAACAATATAATATGTTATAAAATGAACACCCAAGCTACTGCCTAGCAACCATCTAGTGCACCCTTACAATCCCACAGCAACAACCTAGCAACCACTCAAAACAATAGCACTGACCTAGCCACCACCCAGAACTCCCTAGAAACTACCTAACAACCACCTACAACAGGCCAACAACCACATAGCAACAACCTAGTAACACCCTAGCAACAAAGTAACGATATAAGTTGTTAAATTAAACATCTAGAGATCATCAAGAACACCCTATCAATCACCTATCAACTGCTTAGCAACAACCTAGCTCACTCAGAACACCCTAGCAACCACCATCACCAACCATCATCAACCAAAACCCTAGCAACCATCAAGAAACCCAGTAACCACTCAGATAATCTGGTTTAGGAAGAATTTGATTAGAAATATTTGTATTTACATTTAGATCTCTGATTTTGGCAAATTCAGTCATTGCTGGGATGTTTTTTTAAAACTAAAGGAAGTTTTCACACTTAAAGAAATATCTGAGACTTTGGCAAAGGTCTCCATTTAAAATCTTTGGTGTCTCTGAGAAAAATTCCATCAGTTATGATGCTTCTTTCATCTGGTATGGAAGTAGATCAGCTTGTGTACGAATATATTAATACGTCAATAAATTTCTTATCTCCATTACATCCCAATCTAAGGAGGGGTTTGTTAAAGGGATCCACATCGGCCAGATGACGTGAATCAAGACATCAATGAAAAGATAAATTGGCTTGTTTTGGCTTTAGAGCCAAATGCAATAAAAAAAAAAAAAACTCAAATTCTTACTGTTTAAACATTCTGCAGTTGAGCTGAGCATCATGAAACCTCAGTGGGGTTGCAGCACATTACAGGAGAAGGACGGATGGACGAGGACGCTGAACATCAAAGAGCCACGGCATGGACCTGTGACGCTCTCATCTGATAACAAGCCCTCTGTGTCTTTCTCTTAATCTCTTACACTGATGCTCTTCAACCTCTTTTATGATGTCTGGCCACGGCTGGAATCCAGACCTGATAATCCTGACCGAACCCTAGGAATGTGTGTGCAGAGAAAAAAGAATCTATCCCCATCCATGTCCTTAAAATCAACTTTGCTATTCTAGTTCAGAATTAATTCCAATTCTGCATCCTGTTTGTTAGCTTAATTCAAGTTCAGGAAGACAAATTCCGAATGGCACACAACCCTGATACCATGGTATTTAAAACAGTTACTTCAAAGAATAACATGATATGGTTATGTCCAAACATAACAGCATAGTACTTCTTTTCTAAAATCTGCTGGAAACACACAAGACAGGTGGAAATTACATTCACATGTGCAAAGCGGTTGATTGAAACTGTCCATTGCAGCCACTTACAAGTGCAATGTGAGTATTTGGATAGTTAAAAGCACCATTTAACCATCCACCATCAAAACACACACACACTTATCTGCGCCTGCCAAGGGCTGCAACTCGTCTGCAGTAATGCGCCTCTTATGTTGGAGAGCAAAAGCTGACCTTGTCCTCTTTGCTGTGGGTCTGTGGGTTTTGGACTTGGGAACAGGAACTCCCAGTACAGACAGAGTGTCTGCGAGCCCCAGCGCCCGCTCCACAGAGGAACACTTTGTTCACCGCCACCAAGGAAAACTAAAGACAACAAAAACACACACATTCTGGAAAAATCAAAACTTGAGAAGGGCCCCCTCAACCTTTTCTTTTCCTCCTCCTCTTTTTTTTTTAAATCATTTGCTTGGCATTCAATGATAAATACTATCTCCCTCGCCTCCAAAGGGGCAACAATAACAGAACTGGGGGGAAAGTGTCCAAAAATGAAAACTGTGGCTAATGAATGAATCCGAGTGGAACGTAATGACTCGTAACTCAACGATGAACGATATCCAATTGGGGTTAAGATCAGAAGGCCTTGGTTAGGGAAAACAAAACACTAAGACTTTCTATGGCTTGTCACAGTAACTCATAAGCAGTGCATGTCCTGTTGACAGGAGGGGGTGAACAGAATAAAACGTCTGTTTGCAATACACCATTATGCATCTGATTATAGTTTATTTGGAGTTTGACTGCTTTGGTTACATTATAGCAGAGGCATATGGAGTGATGACTGAATGTACAACTATAATTATAACATTCACAGATGCTAGGTAGGTGTTAGTAAAGCATGAGAAAGTGTCATGGGTTACAGCATCTGTGTGCAACACACTGAGCAAGTTCAAATCCAAATGAAATACAATTCACAACTCCTCTTTCTCTATTATTTCTAGTAAAAATGCTTCAGCAAAAATGTAATGTCATATTCATACGTTTATATAAACTGTAAAAAATGTACTGGTGATAAATTTTTACAAAAAAGTACACTTCTGCTAACTTTAAAATATGCAAACCAGCAAAATTAAAAATACAGGTAAAATCAGTAAAAAACAAAATATATACAAATATACAAATGTATACAAATGTATATATATATATATTAGGGCTGTCAAATGATTAATCACGATTAATCACATCCAAAATAAAAGTTTTGCTTAACAATATATGTGTGTATACTGTGTATATTTATATGTATATATAAATACACACACATGCATGTATATATTTAAGAAGAATATGTTATGTTTATATATTAAATATATTTATATATAATATAAAATATAAGAATATAAATATATAAATGTATATACATGTAAATATTTTCTAAATATATAATTTATGTGTGTGTATTTATATATACATAATAAATATACCCTGTACACATACATATATTATGTAAACAAAACTTTTATTTTGGATGTGATTAATCGTGATTAATCATTTACAGCCCTAATATATATATATAATAAAACTATTTATTTATATATTTATAGATATTTATACATACATACATATACAATAAACTTACATTTAATTTTCATTTTATAATTGTATAAATTATCAATTATATTATTCATTTACTTATATATATATGATTAACTATTTATTTTTATTAACTATTAATTATTATTTATTATTAATTATTATTTATTAATAAGAATATATATATATGATTTATAACATTTTTAAATATGTGTGTGTGTGTGTGTGTGTGTGTGTGTGTGTGTGTGTGTGTGTGTGTGTGTGTGTGTGTGTGTGTGTGTGTGTGTGTGTGATTTATTACAATTTTTATTAATTTTTTAAATATTTTTTTAATTATTTTTTATTTTTTTTTTTATTTTTTTTTATATTTTTTGTATATTTTTTTTTTTAATATTAATTTATATTTCATTTTATATGTAATTTCTAAATTCTTAAATTAAATTTGATATAAAATTATGTGAGATTATGAATATATTGTATATACTATATTCATTTATATACTTATATTCATTTATATACTGTATTCATTTATAAATTATAAATATAAAAATGATAAATTATAAATTTTGTATCTGTGATGCTGTTGTGCTGCTATGCATTTACTAAAGGTGTTTGAGTGGTTTCTTAGCAACCACAATGAAAAAAACAAAAACAACACTCCCAAACAACCCAAAGCACAGAGTAGTAATTACTTTTCTTTACTAAAGTTACTTTACAGTCTGTCGGCAGTCGTGGCCTAATGGTTATAGAGTCAGACTTGTAACCCAAAGGTTGTGGGTTCGAGTTTCAGTACCTACAGGGATTGTAGGTGGGTGGAGTGAATGTACAGCGCTCTCTTCCGACCTCAATACCACGACTGAGGTGGCTACGCTCCAGGTGTGTGCTCACTATTCACTTCTGTGTGTGTGTGTGCACTTGGATGACTTAAATGCAGAGCACAAATTCCGAGTATGAGACACCATACAATAATTAAACAATTAAAATATGAAAAGAAGCATAACATTCAGAAAAGATAAAAACTGTGCCTTCTCTTCACCTCATACACCCTTTTACCATAAAAGGGTGGAGTGAAGGAGGTAAGATAGAGCGAGAAAGCGAGAGGGCCAGATTTTCATCACCCCAGGCTACAGTTATCAACCTCCACCCAGTTCAACTCTGACTCAAGCACTGCGCTCGGGCTAAAGCAATGCATGCTTTGTTTTCTTCTGAAAATCTGGTCTTTTGACTCCATCATGAAGCAACATCCTCCCTGGTTCATGACAGTCCATTCGTCAGTGTTTGTTTCAGATCTAACTCAAGGAAGTTTGGCAATCGGTTGCGTACAGTCGTGGTGGAGCAGGTTATCTGTTCGTAGCATGCTGCCACGTGCCCTGCTGCACCTGATAGTCTTAACGCAGCATTCCTCACCTGAGAGACAGAAAGAACGGACAGGTTTGAACAAGAGTGCCCAGACACTCATACACTTGTTCGGTGGCTGCAGGTGTAGCTCAAATCGCATGTAATACTGCAGCTCTAGGCTTGTAGGTGAGCCGCATAAACTATGCGCCTGAGTTTTAAGGAGGAGGTGAGGGTAATTTGATGTTTGGAGCCACAAAACGTGGGACGAGGAGTCCCAGACTGTTTATCTGAAAGAATGAAGCTTTTCGCTCTCTGTGTGAAGTTGATCGTACTGTGGATTTTCCCTCGAGCACGGTTCAAGGCACGTGAATGCATTGAAGTCCGGTCACATATGTAACAGCACACCGACTTCCAGTCGCTCCAAAAATGAAAATATACAATCCGAAGTACTTCTCTGTCTGTTGCATATTTAAGATGGAGGCCTCATGGTAACTGTCAAATTCAAAGACAAGGACCGTGTGGAGATGTTGGATAATAGTGCAGTGTTTTACTGAATGGAAAGATTATGTTAAAGTGCTCTGTGATCGACTGATTACTTACTGCCAAACAGTGTTTTAGCCAGTTTCCAGCCTCAGTGTCAAATTAAACTAGGGTTATTAACGGGGAATCACCATGTGACGGATGTAGTGCAGGAGTAACTGGTAAAAGTTTAGTTTTAGGGACCAGTTCTCACTTTCAACTATTTGCTTATTAGTATGCATATTACTAACATATTAGTTGTTTTTTTGTTATTATATTGGATGTTTTTATGTATTATTCTGCATGACCATATTTTAGATCCTTTAATCCTTAACTCATACATACATTTAACAACTACCTTACTAACTATCAATAAGCAGCAAACTAGAAGTTTGTTGAGGCAAAAGTAGTTAACAGTTAGCTAATAGTGAGAATTGGTCCCCAAATTAAAGTGTGACCAAGTAGCATGTATTAAAAATGTATAGATAAAGAGATTTAGAAAAACCTGTCAAGATAAGTATTTTTAGCTCAAAATAAAAAGACAAAAATATGAAATTTTATCGATCACAAATAAGAATGTATAAGAATAATCAGAATTTAATATTCTTTGAACTGTGACATTACTTTCATGATAATGAAGCCATTTCCACCCAAATTCTTAATATTTAAACTTTTTGTGTAATTCTCATTATTCACAATTTAATTAGCATAATTACAGTATTTAATTACAGTAATTTTGGATGCTGTTACAGTGAAAATAAAATTAAATGTTTTTTTTTTTTTTTTTTTTTTTTACTTTTGATTTAAATGTATATTTTTAAGTCTGTGTTGTTATTGTTAAATAAAACAAAAGCTGAAATTTTAATTGAAATTTTTTGTTATTGAAAGAAAGCTGGAATTAAATGAAATATAAACATCAGATGATAAAAAAAACTAAACTTAAAAAAACCTAAGCAAATGAAAATTAGAATTTTTGCCTCGGAAACTTGAAATTCTAAGATTAAAACTTAAATTGAAATTCTAAAAATAAATAAAGACAATTAAAAAAAAAAGCTAATTCAAAATATGAATAAATACAATTAAAATAATTAACACTAAAATAAAACTGATATAAATACATATTTAAATTTACATTTAAATTGTTTATTTGTATTTATATCAAAATTAAATGTATATTTACTTTTATATTGCAAAATATTACTATTATTTATTTTTTGCATTATAATAATAACAATGTCAAAATGTCATGACAATGATGTCATCACGCATTAAAAAAAAAATAGACTGTTTTTTTTTGTTGTTTTTTTCCTTTTGATTTTGTGGTAAAATGTGTCCATAACATGTTCCTAACAGGTTTTGTGAGAGTCACCTCTATCACAGCAGTCATTCAGCAGTGTTGTGTTGTCCATAGCTTTTTTTATTTGCACATGTGGACAGTGAGATACTTTCAGACGAAATTCCTCTTAGCTTCACGTACCTGTAGGTTGCCTCATCTCATCCACCATACAATTCACTTTCACATCCAAGAATGTACCCACAATTCCATGTGGGCAACATGGATGTCTTTTTTTCCTACCTGTAAAACATTTTTTAAAGCACAAAGACAATTTTACATCACAAAAATCGATTGTCAAAAAGGTTAACACAGGTTAAAGCAGTCTGGTTTTAACGAGAAGAGATTGCTGATGGTGACATGTTGAGGCCTGTGTGTGTGTGTGTGTGTGTGCGGCCTGTGGCAGGTGCACAGAGGAGGCAGATAAAGGGATTTCAAACCTGCTGAAATCTGTGAGGGCAAGTCAGAGCTGTGTTCCACACACACACACACATACACACACACACACACACATACACACACACACACACACACACACACACACACACAACCTCTCACACAAATACCTCAGTCAATTTTTTATCTCAAGTTAAATAGGAAAAAGTCATTAGGACTTCATGAATAGAGTGTTATTGTTTCACAGCTGTCTAGAATTCGGATTGGTCAGTTGCAGCATTCAGCAACAATATATTTCAGAATAACAACTGGTCTCCAGGGCAACACCGTATAACTGACCAATCATGATTCCTACATAGCTGTGCCTTTGTGGGAAAATGTACAGTTAAAGGAATAGTTCACCCAAAAATGAAAATTTGCATTAATTAACTCCCCCTTAGGCCATCCAAGATGTAGGTGACTTTTTTTCTTTAGTAGAAGAGCAAAGAAGATTTTTAGTTGAAACCGTGGTCCTCTGTGATTCATAAAATTCAAGTCAGCGGCTGCACGTATTTAAGAATAAAAAAAGCATATCTAGGTACACAAAATTAATGCCTTTGGCTCCTGACAATATATTGAGGTCTTATGAAGCGGACTGATCATTCTGTGCAAGAAACCGAACATTATTTACAACTTTATTATCTGTAATCCTGAACTGGTTCTTTCAGACAGTTTGTTTCAAGGAACTGGTTCAGTTCATTAGTTTGTTTACATAACCACGCAATGATATAACATATGCAGTTATAACATATGCTAATCAGTCTTCGTTCTGAGTCAGAATTGTTCCTTCAGTTCAGTGACCGTTGGAAGAACCAAAAGCGGTAAATGAATTGGAAAAAAACAGTATCATAGGATCATATTCCCCGGCATTTTGTAGAAATGTAGAGATGTAGAAAATTCATTCATTATGAAATGTAACCATACAGTCCCTTTAATGTGTTTTGTTTAAATGCTCATAGGTTATGAATACATGTGCCAAATAAAAAAAATAAGACTGTTTTTTTTTAAGAATCCCATCAAAGCGAAGTTTTATGACAAACTATGTTTAATGGAATGAAGGCTGTGTGTGAGCGCTGACACAAATCCCTAAAGCTCACAGCTATGTAAATAAGCAAGTCTTGTCATGTCCAGACAGACCCCTGTAATTACAGCTTCATCAGAATCACCTGTATGAAGGTCTATCAGTGCCTTCATCACAAGAGGGCTGCATTCAAAAGAAAAACACAGTGTGGAAATAATGCTGAGCCTCACCAGTCGCCAGTTTACACAGACACCCAGAGCACACTATATATACAGCGCAGCTGAGATAGATGACAGAAATACTTATCTTTGCACAAGATTCATTCAAATATCAGCTGGGCTCTTTGAAGTTGCTTAATCTGTTGATATTTGGCAGTGAATTTCAGATTTCCCAGCAATCCTCTTGGTGTCAGGACAAATGAGACATGGTCAATCGCCTGGTCTTTTAAAAACAGAGATACGCTGAAAGAAATGGACGTCAGTGAATCCTGAGGACATGTACCCGTATGGGAGAGCTGACAGCTGGAAACAACTTGTGCAAACAAAAGAAGGTAGAACTTAAAGAAAGGAAACTGATAGAATGAGTGGAAGGGCCTTACTGAGACTGTAAAATCTAATCAAAACACAGTAAAATCAGTAATACTCTGAAATATTATTATTATAATATTAAAAATAACAGTTATCTTATTAAATTGAACTGAAATGAAAAAAACAGAATTTCAGCATCATTACTCCAGTCTTTAGTGTCACATGATCCTTCAGAAATCATTCTAATATGCTGATTTGCTGCTCAAGAAACATTATCAGTGTTGAAAACAGATGTGTTGCTTAATAAAAAACCTGATGCACTACAAAAGTAAGAAATTATTACTTTTAATCAGCAAGGATGCAGTGAATTGATGAAAAGTGACAGTAGATACATGTATAATTTTATAAAAAAGATTAGCAACAATGCAAGGTCTATTTATTTTGGATGCATTTATTTTTTTATAAGTGAGATTAGATACATTTTTAATTTTATATAATTAAAAAGTCTCTTTTAAAGGAGGCTTAAGTACATATCTGACCAATGTTTAACCACCTCCCACCAGTAAAAGTAAGGAAACTCTTCATATTACAGCAAGGCCATACTGATCACCAATTGCTCCCTTCAGTGTCTATGATGGTTTATGGCCCCTTTTAAAATAATTAACTATAGTAATGATGCATGATCATAAACTACTTCCCAAAATAATGCCAAAAAGAAATAAATAATTGTTTAAGAATAGCTTCAAGAATCAAAAGATCAAAGAATATGTTGACATAAAGTTGACTCAGTAACTCAATCTAATTGTAAAATGAAATCTGGAAATTAAATGGAAGTGACACTAGTTGTAGTCTTAACTGACAGGTTCTGGTTTGGTCAGTGAGGTGTGAGTGATAACAGAGGAGACCATACTTATCTCTCCAGCATCAGCAGATCACCTGGAGCCATCAGAGAAAATGTCACTCGCTGGGAGTGAAAGAGGTGGCTTGTTTTGTCCAGAATCACTTAAATCCCTCAACCTGAAAACTAGGGATCATGGGGATAATCCAACTCCACGGCAAACTGAGATACGAACAGCAGACACAGCCTACAACAAAATTCCTGCTCCTTTTACAACATACATCGTGCACATGCATAACTGAATAAACGGACTAAAGTGCACCTCAGTTAACTGTAAAAAAGGGGAAAAAAGAAAAATGAATAGAAAAATGATGTGTAGAATATCATACATCACCCCCCATATTATTTTTTATTTATTTTTTACAAAAGAATCAAATAAAAATAGAATAAAAAATTATATATTCAAATACATACATTAAACTGACCTGAGTGTACTACTATACATACTACTAATAATAAAATAATTAAATAATAATATAAACATATAAAAAGTTGCTCTATTTTTGTCTGAGCTCTCTTGTGTGTGTGTGTGTGTGTGTGTGTGTGTGTGTGTGTGTGTGTATATACGGTATTGTGTGTGTGTTTTTTTTTGTGTAAGTTAACTGTAAAAAATTACAAATAAATAAAAACAAAAATAAAAAGTTACAAATAAAAAACCCCACAAAAATAATAAATACATAAATAAAGAAATTAATTAATTATAAAAATTTAATAAAAATTAAAGTATGATCTCTCTCTCACTCTCTCTCTCTCTCTCTCTCTTGCTATAGATATATATTATTTTGGAGTTGTGCTCTCTGGAATGTTTAGCTGCGAGGTTGACCACATTTGCATTCAAATAAAATTGATGTACAGATAAGTGTATTTTCTGGATCTCTGGCTATCTCTCTCGACACTGTAGTGACGGCAGCAGAAAACACTTCCTGTGCTCTGACCTCAGCACCTCCAATCCCTGAGGCTATGACCTCACATCCACGGCGCACGCACACACAAACACACACACACACAGTCAATATGAGTCTAATGCATGCTGACATGACAGTGCACTTCCCACTGCAGACTTACTCAAGCCCTGCCAAAGAGAACAAAACAAAGTGTTCCTGAAGTATTCACAATTTCTCTAAGCCTCACAGTGTTCCTGTCGCTCAGGCAGGAGAGCAGTGATCAGAGCAGTTCATGGTGACCACATCTGTCAAGCTCAAAAAAAAAAAAAAAAAAAAAATCATAAAAATTTCTGAAATATAGACTGGGGGAAAATAGTGTAGGGTTTACTTTAAAATAATTTTAACTTAAAGATTGTTAGTACATTATATAAATACTAACGAAGGCACATTCAACCCATTGAATTAAACATGAGTTTGTAAAGTAGAAAAACAAATAAAGTGTACTCTAATAATCTCTCTAATTTACAATTTCAATTGATTACAGCACATGCAAGAATTAATGGCATATCAAACCTTGTGCAACCGCCATGTTCGAAACCTTCACAAGACTTGAATTAAAGCACAGAAGTCTTATAATTACTGTAATTATATTTTTATTTATTTATTTATTTTCATTTTTGAACTTTATAGACAATGTATAGACTATAGACACTGATAACACTAAAAATATTTCTTGAGCAGCAAATCAGCATATTAGAATGATTTCTGAAGGATCATGAAGACTGGAGCATTGATGCTGAAAATTCAGCTTTGATCACAGGAATAATTTACATTTTACAATATATTCAAATAGAATACAGTTATTTTAAATTGTAATAATATTTTACAATATTACAGTTTTTGCTCTATTTTTGATGCAATAAATGCAGCCATAGTGAGCATAAGAGACATCTTTCAAAAACATTAAAAATCTGAATTCTTCCAAACTTGTAACTATGTAGCAACTGAGTTTCAAGATTTTGTGTTGCACAAAAAATAACAGCATACTTGTTTGAAGCAACTTGGGTGAACTGTTCCTTTAATGTTAACCTAAACCCCAGTGCTATATGGGAACAGAAGCATCTTATATCCCCCTAAAACCTGTCTTAAGTCCCTCTCCTACGCAGTAATAATAAGATCAGGTGAATTGTTGAGTAAGCGCGTGAATAACTAGTGCCAGCAGAATTTCCCATTGTAAGAGAGCATGATGCCACAAGCGTGCAATGAATCACTGCTCTACAGTAATGCTCCGCCATCTCTTCTGAAGGATCTGAGCACAGGGTGTGTATCAAACCTTCTTCTAACATGTATGGCCAACACTGAAACCACAAAAGCTTTGTTTATCCGATTCATCCTCCATATAGGAGACACAGGAATTATGGCTTAAGGTTTAACTTGCGGTGGCAGGAAATGCTTATTTACTGTTTTCTAACATTTCAAATCTGCTAAATATATGCTGACAGGCTCTGTTATAAAATCAAGGGAGCTGCCTTGATACCTACTTCTAAAACAGCATTGACCAAACTTTCACATTATTTTTTGCTAACAATTGATTACAATAATTAACATGCACATAGCATAAAATAGTCCATTTATAATAAATAAATATAAATAAGATTTAGGTATTTTTATCATTATGTTGCAATATATGTACTTAAGCCATCTTAATTTGATCTGATTAATAAACATTTGATTGATTTTTTCACAGAAGTTTCAATGTTATTTTAGTATCATTCTATTATATTTTTTGTTAATATTTTGAATTGATTTTTTTAGCATAAGCTTTTTTTACTATTTATGTCTATATAGTTTTTATTAAGTTTGAGTTTTTTAGCTTTAGTTTTTTCTCTTTTAGTTATTTCAGTACTTAAACTAAACATAAATGAGAACTGTAAAAATGAGAAATACATTTTTATTTTATTAAAAGTTATGTTTTTTATGCTTTTAGTTTTATGCTGAAAAATAGTTAATGTTAATAGACATTTGGATTTTTCATTTGACTGTGATGTAAAACCTTTTTAGAAGTTGTAAATAAAGATTACTAGAGTGCATTTATGAAATTTACTTGCTATTTCTGTGAAAATTGTTAGTTTCAGTGAATGATTTTCTTTTTTTACACTCAAAAATTGCTACTAAATATGTAGCAAATAATAGAAATGGCAAGTAAAACACTGACTAAAAAAGCAGAATCTTCAAAAAAAAACAATGTGTAATGTAATTCACACTTCTGATTTCACATAAATATGTAGTTTTACAGATAGTTGTATTAAATAGTCTGGTTTGCATACATTTAAAGTATCAGTTTGAAAGAAAATGACATTTAGAATTTAGATGCATGTGTTTTTCTGCATCCATGGCATCATACAAATGACAAACAATTCATTCAATTCAAGTCAATTCAGATCTTCATGAGTTTAAAGGACATTTATTCTCCTGCTAACACCTGACTTTAAGATACGGATTAACACAAGGACACAATCAAATAAATAAAATATATTGCATTTTTCAAGCAAATGTGGAAGAACACATTACATTTTATCTATTGTGTTCTGCCTGAGCTAGACATTTTTGTCAATAGGTCAAACTAAACACACCAAAGGCTTTTCCTGACCATTGTTCCCACAAATGAGGCATTTTACCTTGAGGGACTGTCCTTGTCAGTAACAATTAACTTTAGGAACCTTTACCTTTAAGCTGTACAAACTGCCACAGAGCCCTGGGTGTGAAATGCTGCTGACTAAGACATTATCAGCATCAGTCTGTGAGAAGAAGCCATCATGAGTCTGACAGATAAACATTGTTTGCTGTGGTGACCAGGACTAGACTAGTGAACTAATCATGTATCATTTGAAATTGTAAAAGCAAGGGTGTAGCAATCGTTATACCTGTAGGGGGATGATTTAACATTAAAGCCATCCATTTTCAGTGAGACAATCATCACTATCCAAGACCCCCAACTCTCTCTCTCTGTGTATTTTTTTTTCCTTTTTTTTTTTTTTTTTTTGAGAATTATTTAATGTCATAATTTTAATGTCAAAAAATAAAGTAAAAATTATGAGAATAAAGTTGTGTCATTATGAGATAAAATTCATAATATTATGTAAATAAAATGACACAAGAATCATTATTTCTCACATTTTTGATCATAAACACAATCTACTGTGAAAAAATGACATCATAAACTAAGGGATATACAGTATTATGCATTTTCTCTCCCATTATGAACAATATCAAAGCTGTGACTTTGGTCTCATTATTTTAAATTAATAAAAAAAAAACATTGCTACTTTATTTTCATTTAAATTTATATATATATATATATATATTATTTCATGAAGTATGAAGTAGTTAAGTAGTTAATGTAAAACTAAAATACTTTTTGTTTCATTTTGAACACTACATATATTGCATCATAATTTAAAATGCTTTTTTTATTATAAAAATATTGCTTTATTTTCATAATATTTATTTATAATGCTATAATGTATATATGTATGTTTGTATGTAAGGATACGCACAATAAGTGTAGTTAACAGTTAATGTTTCACAAGTGTAAAAATAGTTTTAGTTTTATTTTGAACATCTGTTGCTTCAGAATTTAAAATGCATTGTGAAATACTTTGCTTGAAAAGTCTGCTATTGTCAAACAAATGTCACTTGGTTTACAGTTTTGTTATCTGATGTGATGACAGTCATACATTTTAAGTGTGTTTTAAAAGACTTTTTGGAAGCACTGAATGGTATACATATGGAATCTAATATATAATATACAAAGGAGTAATGGTTACACTTTATTTTAAGGTCCAATTCTCGCTATTAACAAAACATTAACTACGACTTTTGCCTCAATAAACTCCTAATTTGCTGCTTATTAATAGTTTGTAAGGTAGTTGTTAAGTTTAGGTATTGGCTAGGATTAGGGATGTAGAATATGGTCATGCAGAATATGTGCTTTAAAAGTACTAATAAACAGACAATATGTTAATAATAGGCATGGTAATAAGCAACTAGTTAATAGTGAGAATTGGTCCCTATACTAAAGTGTTCCCGGAGTAATAATTAGAAACAGTTAGAAATGCTAAAGCTACATATTAAAGCCACACCCTTGCAGCAAATCTGGTGTGTTGAAAGGCGATTGGCTGCAGCCCAAGTGTCTCTTTAAACTATCTGCCATGTGTCTCTCTAACACCTCAGCGTTAGAGCTCATCTCTAATGACAGAGCAAGGCGAGGCCAGGATAAGTGTCAGGACACACACACACAAGCCCCTGCATTCTTCAGTGCAGAGCACCATGCCCACCACAAGTTAAAACACGCTCATCAGAGTCATATCTGTCTCTTCTGGCCAAAAAAAAACACTCCTGCAAGCCACTGGGGCAGTGCCATTTCACCAAGGCTGGGACACAGCGAATGGGCTGTTCAGGCCTGCAGGCTACAAAACACTTCTCTGTTCCAGGCAGGGATTCATGACACATGAAGACATGCACCTGTTAGATAACTGAGAGAGAGAGAGAGAGAGAGAGAGTGTGTGTGTGTGTGTGTGTGTGTGTGTGTGTGTGTGTGTGTGTGTGTGTGTGTGTGTTTATGTGTGTGTTTGAGAGAAGGAGTGAATGAATGAGAGGGTGATAGGAAGGAAAATGTCAAACTCTGTGCGCATGCATGTCAAGGCTGTCATCTAACACTGATAAAAGCCACTTACGATTATCATACGTGTGACCAAAAACTTACTGTTTTGTTAATTTCTTGGCTATAAGAAGATATTAAAGAACCTATATCCAAACCTAATCAGCTACAATCAGGAAATTAATATATATCAGTGTTGTTATTGTTAATTAAATCTTAAAACTTAAACTTAACGTAAAATTAAAACTAATTACAAATGGTTTTAAATAAAAAGAAAATAATATAATATTAGATGAAAAACATAAACCTAAAAAACTTAAAACAAAATAGAAAATGTTTCCTTGCCAAGTAACTGAAATAAAGTAAGTTGGATTTGAAGTAATAAAATAACTAAAATAAAATGAATAAAAGTTAGAAATCTATTTTTTTTAAATCATAAAAAATGACAAAAGCATTAAATTACTACAATATACAATAAATTACAAAATATAAAAAAGTTAACTTAAAATATGAATAAATACAATATTAGTAAATAAATAATACTAAAATAACACATTTTTAATTATATTTATTTGTGATAACATTTAATTATAATAATTAAATTCTTAAATATTATTAATATTAATTTTCTGTATAAATATAAAATATTAATATCACATTTATAAATGTATATGTAAAAAATAAAAATTGTATGTATATTAAAAAAATAATAACATAACATTTAATAATAATATAAAAATAATAATGTTTACATATTTTGGGGAAATCAAAATAGAAATGTCTTTCACTCGTTCGTTCATTAGTTTATTATGAAATGTCTTATTTATAGTTGTCACTGAATATTAAGCTGGGACATTATTATTATTTTTTTTAAATAGTGTTTTTTTTTAAAAAAATGACATCATGTTCACCTAAATGGTTATTCACATTAAATGTGTCTATGCTTTCTGTACTGCAACTATGGGTCGACTGCTGACCAGCTGTGGTCCAAACGCCTCAGATAACTTAGTCGGCCTCGGCTCACGGCATTACAGACAGAATATACACCTGTCCTACAATCCAAACCACCTGCTCTTTCAAGCACTCCAGAAACACTCCCTTACACAACACACGACGTGAGAAAGATGTAAGAGAGTGCAGAGACAGAGCACTGGGGAGCGGGAACACACCCACCTAATCACCTTACACTTGAATGTAAAGGGCTGTGTGCATTCCTCAGCTCCTAGAGATGTTCCTCATAGCCTCAGGTAGAGATTCTATCTGTGAGCATCTACTGAGAAATGACAGAGCCAATTAAACCCGAGTGAATTTACTGTGGTTTGTTTATCTTTATAAAAACATTCCTGCTCTTAATATCTAAGCGACATCTGAAACCAACGATTCTGATAGACTTTGGCAGCTGGACATTTTGTTTATATACTACCGAAGAGGTTAATTCCGCTAATAATTGCTTTAGTTGTAAGATTTGTTACAGTCAAATTTAAGACTTTATATGAATGCATGAAAGTTTGAAAGTATGTTGTATTTATTTAAAACTCTCTGTGACAGCCAATAAGAAGTGCAAAATCATGAAGATAAATGCTGATCCCATTACGCATATCCAGCCTGCTTGTTAAACACAGGTTATAAAACAAGAGCATAATGCTTAGGGTTAGGGTTAAATCGTGTGATCTGTGTGTATGTGTGATGTGCACAGGTGTGTGAGATGCTGTGTCTTGTTGCCACCACCTGGTGTAGTGATGTGCTGCACCTGTGAGAGGAGAAACCTGGTCAATGCAAGAACTGTATGTGATCTAAAAAGAACAATAATAATTAGTCAATACATTAGTAGTTAGATAGATGTGCAGTTTTACAAAAATTTTGAAAATGGTTTGTTGATACATTAGTAGTTTGTTTGATTTTATGTTTTTATATATTTTTGTATGTTTTTTTTATTATTAACATTTATATGTATATATGTGTGTATGTATTTTAATGTTTTTTTATTTTAAAATTTAAAGGTTTAATTAAAAAATGTGTACATTTCTTAAATACATTTTAATAACAATGTTGTTCAATAAAAAAATTTAATTAAAAATGATACAAATATAAATATAAATTTTATGCATATTGCAAAAATCTAGAAATTTCATTATAATATTGAATAATGTGTTTACACATATCAAGGAAAACATAATTTGTGACCTATAAAAAAACTGATGCATCATATTCACCCATATGTATATATATATATAGAGAGAGAGAGAGAGAGAGAGAGAGAGAGAGAGAGATGTAGATATATATTATTTCATATATTAATATAATTATATATAAATTAATTCAATCCAAATGGTGTGTAGATATAGCTTGGGTTCCTCTTTCACTGTAAGTCTATGATATTTTTTCAATTATTTATTTTTTTTGTCTGCGAGACTACAATAGTAAGTAAAAGTTAGAAAAGCAAAACCTTATATCTAGGCAATAATAAAAGTGATTCTCCCTTAGCGACCACATCATCTAGGGCACAGTGGGACAGGACTGACAAATGGAGCCACTCGGAGAGGACACAGTGTCTCCTAAAGACAAGAGGAAGAGAGAAATCTACGATCAATAGCTTTCCAGACAATAGTATGACCTGACATCATTTGAGTTTTAGTGGAAGACTCCAAATGACATTCCATCAGGGCTGCTGGGAGGAAGCAGGAACGGACACGGCCGTCACACTTCCTCTGCCATTTCACACACACTGTCACCACATAAACACACACACACCGGACCGACACTTGCTCTAATACACCTCACCATTTCACACGATGAAGAAAATGAAACAAGATCATCAGGATTTTAGATGTGTGTTTTTGTTTGTTGGTTTGATGACGGTCACAGTGACCTTTAGAGTAACCGTACTGTCTGAACAAAAGACAAAGTGTTTCCTATTACCTATTTTTCAATGAGTCAGACTCAGAATCCAATCACAATGATACTGGCTCCTAAATCACATGTATTTAGACAATGTGTGAAGATTTAAAGTATAACCTTTTTATGACCGTTTTGTTGTTTCTAACAAATATTTTTTGGAAAACTAAACAGTAAAAGCATAAGATAAACGAAAACATAATCTTACCTTGAATGCAAAAGGCCTTTGAAAAACCAGGGGGGTGGACCGATAGCCCTTAGTTATCATTTATTTATAATTAAAATTATAAGGGTTTTATCAATTATAAGGGTATTTATTACTCTAAATATCATTATATTTTTAGGTATTTTATATATAAACACATTGAAATACATGAACAATTCTATGTGGAATAAATATTTCAACTATAATATATAAATATGTGAAACTGGAGTAATGATGCTGAAAATTCAGTTTTGCATCACAGGAATAAATTACATTTTAAACTATATTAACATAGAAAACTGTTATTTTAAATTTGAATGATTTTCCACATTATTTTTGTTTTTACTGTATTTTTGATCTAATAAATGAAGCCTTTGGCAAACAAAAGAGACTTCTTTCAAAAACTGACCTCAGATTTTAGCACAGTATTGTTTATTAGATATTTAATCGAAGAAACTGACTGTTTGAACCACTTGACAGAAGTGAATCAAACTTATGGAACCACTGACAATGATCTGCAGTGACAATGCAACCCGAAGAGATTAATTTCTAATGAGAGCTGCCGATTTCTGGCAACATTAGCACTGAATTAGCAAAGATAAACTTTATGCAAATGAGTCCAGAGACTCTGCAAACCTCCAGCAACTGAATCATTGTCAGTGTGCACATACCCAATGTTCTAAGACCATTTTGCTTGTTGCATTTAAATGAGAGTCATTGCTTCTAAAAGGGGTTCTAATTGTGTTGAACATGCAAGTTGGAGGGACATACAAGGCAAGGAGGGACTGCAAATCTAGTGTAATCATGCAGAGTTTAGGAAACTTAATGGTCTAATAAAAGACACATTAAAATCTCTGCAAATGCATTGTGAATACCCCGCCCTAGTCTAATCCATAAACTAAACCCTATTTTTAAAATGTTATATTTCTTTGCCCTATTTTGGACCGAATCCTTTTTTTTTTTTTTTTTAACAAGCGATTACGAGATGGTAGATTCCCTCACAAGTGAAAGATGTGGCCCACGGGAGCAGTCGCCAGGAAGACTGATGGGGTTTTCTGAATGGTGTGTCTGTGCACTTCCTGTTTGGCATGATATCAGAAAGTGGGAAGTTACTGAGTCTGCAATCGACCCTGCCAATACTGGAACAATCCAGCTGTGAGAGCATACGAGACAGAGAGAGATACACATCTTAAGATACACAGCGGCCTTAGAAAGCATTTGAACACCTAAAGGAATAGTTCACCCAAAAATGAACATTTGATCAATATTTAATTAACCTCAGTCCATCCAAGGTGTGAAAGAGTTTGTGAAAGAGCAGATTTGGGGAAATTTAGCATTACATCAATTGCTCACCAATGGATGCTCTGCAGTGAATGGGTGCCGTCAGAATGAGAGTCCAAACTGATAAAGTATCAGCGTTTATCAGCTGTTTGGACTCTCAAAGGATCCATTGGTGAGCAACTGATGTAATGCTACATTTCTCCAAATCTCTTCCCAAGAAAAAACTCATCTACATCTTGGATGGCCTGAGGGTGAGTACATTTTCAGTTCCAAATATTCATTTTTGGGTGAACTATTCCTTTAAGACACACTTAAAAATGTCTAAATTTCATTAAATGCAAAATACCACACCATTTTTTCTTATTGACTTAAAACAGCTGGTGATTTGGTGATTTTTAGTAGATGTATAAAGTCAGTTCTCCAAACTATTAACATGTTGCACTAACATTTAACAAAGTACATTTCTCTTTATTTGAAAAGTATACTGTATATCTTGTGTTTCATAATTTGAAAGGTACGCTATATTGCTTTAAAATAAATGCCACTTGGTTTGACATTTGTTATATAATTCAAAAACACTCACAAATACTTTTTTGGCCAATTTATGTCCTGTTAGAATAAATTCCTTCCCTGTTTAATACTGAACATAACTACATATAAGATGGCACTTGTATACATGTACATTTCTGGCTATGTGTAAGTCTGTGATTTCTTTAACAAGGCACTAATGTCCCCGCCGCAGTCAGTGAGATGGATTCTCGGCTCCATTCGCAGCAATCGGTCGGTCTGTCTTGCTCTAATTGTTTCCAGATTTGTGTGGGAGGTCAAGCCCCACAGTGCGCGGCCCTGCCAAGTTTATAAACACAGCAACGTTTCCAGATGGCCAGCGGCTCCAGCCTGGCTAGCAGGTTGATTGGGTGCAGAATAATAGCAGGTGGAGGACAGACAATGAATTCCTTGACACTTTAGACCTCTCGCTCACACACTCACCAGCAGTTTTTAGAAGTCATTTTAGAAATAACCATTAGAAAGCTCTTGGGCTTCTCAGCATGCCGTTTGGCGCATGGAGATTTTCGGATTTCCTTTAATGACTCAACTTTTAAAGTTACTTCATAGATTGTGAATGCATCAATACATTATGCATGTATTATTAACTGTTATGAATTTCATAGCTGGTGTGCACTATTAAAAATTAGCATTTGTCAAATTCAAACTTATAGCAAAGAATCATTTAAGCTCTCAAAATGATGTTTCATTCAGCTTTTTAGATTGGCGTATTGGATTTCATGTCCTTAAAGCATGGACAATAGAATAAAAAGTTGTTTACGCAACTAAAAAAAAAAAAAAAAAAAGTTCCTTTTTTTGTCCTCACTGGAACCTTTATTTTTAAATGTGCACTTCTGCTGAAGGAAAATTAATACAGATGAAAATTAAACCTTCATTACCAGATTCAAAAAAAGTTTCTAACTCATTTAAGCCTGCGGGCAATTAAAGTTGCCAATTTCCCCACCACTTTTTTCCATTCTATGCTTTTTGGGTGACTGTAAATGCTTTAAAACATCTAGCGTACAATTACGCAACTTTAGGTCAGGTCGAGTCATTTTTATTTGTACAGCGTTTTTAACAAACCATGTTGTTTCAAAAAATGTGCCTCAATGTCTTCAAGCCCCAAAGGAGACTCAAGAAAGAGATTTTGACAACTTGCTGGATAAAGTGTCACATTTAATTCATGCTGCCATTTCTGGGCGTTTACTCAGAAATGCACCTGGCAGATTGAGTGACCGGTGGGCAAAAAAACCTTATTATCTTAATCTTTACATAGGGTTCTATAGGGGTTTCTAAATAACTATTCTACAAAATTGCACAGCATGCAAAAAAAAAAAAAAAAAAAAAAAAAATTGCAAAAATAAAACATCTTGGATAAAACCCAATGCATTAATGGGTTTAACAAGTGCAACTTTTTAAAAAGCAAATTTGATTGAGTTATACTTCACATTTAAATAAAGTACAATATGCATAAACATGCATTTGCTTTGCCTGATCAAGAAACAACTTTCTCAAATCACTATAAAACAGTGTCACAATTTAAATCATGCAGTTTACTTAATTACTAAATGTATGGAGGCCTGTGTGTGTGTGTGTGTATATATAGACATATGCTGGATGGATGGATGGATGGATGGATGGATAGGTAGGTGGGTGGATGGAAAGAAAGAAATAAAGAAAAAAGAATGAAAAGGAAAGAAAGAAAAAGAAAGCTTGAAGTGTCTTAAAGTGTGATATATAACATCTTTTTTAAAGTAATGATTCATTGCTAAGCTCATACATTCTATAAGGTATCATATCGCATGAGAGTCACATCATAACATTGTGCTGACACTTGAATCTGTCACCAGTTCATCCAGACTATTGCGTCATGACCGAGGCTTTTTACTTTTATGTCACGCGCTGACGCGGCTGAAGGAACACGCTTCAGACTTTGCTAGATGAGAATTTTTTATTTTTATTTTTTATCAAGGGAAGCAGATTGCAGACGAGCAGTATCCTTCTACACGGACCCGTTTCCACAAACTCCGTGAGGAACCAAGGAATGGAAATGGAAAGAGAGGTTTGGGGAGCTCCTTTCATCGACTGTGGTGTGCTACACTTGTTTTAGCCAAAGCGCCCCCCTTACTTCCACCTTAAATCTCCTTCTCTCACTCACCCTCTCTCTCTCTCCCGCTCTAGTAGACTCCAGATGTGCCGTGGCTCCAGTGTGGCTGACATATACAGTAAATCAGCATCTGAGGGCTCGTCAATCCGCGGGGCACTGATCGAGCGCGCCCCGCCTCCTCCTCACCGCCGATGCGGGAACCTTGGACGATGGAGATCCCGAGAGGGTTTGTGGACGGCGCTGACGATCAACAACTAGAAGCCAAGGAACATTTTCAGAAAGAGTCCGAGGGGATAACCGTGCACCACAAAGCAGCAGAAATCACTCACAAAAGTACCATGGTTTATCGTGGTATTTGTGTTAGTGCAAGCATTCATAAAATGTGATAAAGTGGTAGCATGGTATAAACAGGTATTCCATGATGCTTAAGTTACAGATTATATTAATGCACTATTACATGTAATACAAAAAAGTAAGCTAATTCTGATACTTTTTAGCATGGAACCACACCGAGAAAAAAAAAATGTTTCATTCATCCAATTAAAAAAAAAATTGGGTAATGATTCACATCTGTATTTTTTAACTTGAGCCAATAAAAAATAAATAACTTGCCCTTACATTTTTTTTCAGTGCATGTACTACAGGGCTTTTCTAGACAAATGTACTAAAGCATAGTAGCTAATACCATGTTTTTTAGACAAGTACCATAATACCATGTTTAGTTTACCTTTTTGTATCATTACAAAAAGGTACTGTGTCAGTACTTGCATATATACACCATGGTACAGACATTTGTGTACCATAGTACTTCAGAACTTAACATTTGGGCGTGTACCATGGTATATATCCAAATTACCAATGTAGTAGCACTTTCCAGAATTTTGATATATTTATTTGAAATATGTTCTCTGATGGTACCATATACCATTGTGCATTTTAATCAGTACCATGGTATACAAAGTACTATGACATTATCATTTGTTACCATGGTACCACCACAGTACATTTGTAAGGAACTTAGAAACATGAATTATTACACATGCAGTACTGTAATCTGCACAGTTATTAATTTTTGCACTAGAAAACACCATACATGTATAAACATACCATGGTCATGAATATGGCAATCATTCAGTATCATCTAATATTATCACTGCACTAAACATCATCACAGTATAATTTCTGTAAGGATTCTTTATAGCTATGAATCATGAATATTCAAATTCCTAATTTATTTAAAACAATATTTACACCTTACATAGAAAAATACTTAAAGTGTGACCAGTCAGTTCTTAGGACTTTCAACACCCACTTCCAGATGTAAATCGTTCATCAGCGCATGAAAATTTAGCATCCGCATCGTTCATTTGGTAGCCTGACGCTTGTGCAGATCCAAATTCTGTTAACTCCTCCACTCCAGATGAAATGAGACGAACCTCAGGGACAGATCAGGGTGAAAGAGCGACAGACAGAGAAAAAAACAAATGTTCTCTTTCAAACAAGACAATAAACAGAGGGAATGAGAGCGCTCGGATGTTTCAACACATCTATAAACACACTAGAGACTTCGAATTGACCAAGAATTGGGCAATGCGTCAATGGCGGGGAGAGCTGGAAAGGTTGAGAAAGAATTGTGCTGATGTTAGATAAACTTTTCAAGGAGAAGGTTAACCTAGACCTTACTCACTCGGCTGGTGACGTCCACAGAGCAGTGGATGCTCAGAACCTGTCGAATTCGAAAGCATGTCAGATGTAATTAAGGGAGTTGAGTCAGAGTTGCAGAATTAGGATTCTGTGTGTGTGTGATGGTGAGAGTGTGTGAGACAGTTTGCGTGCGTCTGGCTCTGTGATAAGAGCACTTACTCGGATTGACTCAAAGCCTGGGAAAAAGAGTGGGCTGGAATGTATGAAGAAACAGCATCTGTGTGCGCACACACACACACACTTGCCCATATACACAGTCTACTTAGTCTACTGTACATGCAAAGTCTCTCTCTGAATATTCATGCATGGAAATTCATGTTTTTGTACCCATGACTGTTCTATAAACGAATACAGCAGTGGTGCGTGTGGACTGCCGCAGCTCAAACCCCGTCCTCAGAGCGTGGTTGGAGAACAGTGTCGCCAACTTCCTGTGGGATCCCTGTTCTCCATCGTACATATTTGGGGCTGTGTGAGTATTTGAGCAACCGACCCCGGCGTCAGCAAGCTGATTATTTTCACTGACCCGAGTCTGTCTCCTGCGGGGCCTCTGACAGCCTGTGTGAGTGAGAGTGAAAAAGACAGAGAGAGAGAGAGAGAAAGACAGATGGTGTGAGCAGAGACGTGAGAGAAAGAGACAGAAAAGGATGAAGATCCAGGAAATGCAAAGCTGGAAGGAAAGAAGAGAAAAGAAAACGAATAGGAAAAGTGAATGGAAATAAAAAGGAAGACAGAAAAGGTTAAAGATACAGTATGTGTAGAGGTGAAAGAAAATAAAAGACAAAAAGAGAAGGAAATTGAAAAGAAAAATTAGCAAAAAAAAAAAACTAAAATGAAAAGGAAATGGAAATAAAAAGGAAAGAAAGGAAGATAGAAAAGGATGAAGATCCAGAAAGTGTAGAGAAGAAAAAAATTGAATAGGAAAAGGAAATAGAAATAAAAAGGAAGAAAAAAAACAATGTATAGGAAAATTAAAACATTTTGAAAAAATTGAAAATGGAAATAAAACCGGAAAAAAAGAAAGGCAGAAAAGGATGAAGATTAAGAGAAAAGATTGTCAATGTGAAAGAAAAGGTAAAGAAAAAGAAAGGGATGAAAGGAAAAGAAAAGAGAATGAAGAAAGGAGGAAATAGACAGGAAGAAAAGATGAAAAAAGCTAATAAAAAAGATAAAGAAAGTGGCTTTTATTATTATAGAAAAAAATAATAGATGTTATTTTGTGTTTGGAAAGTGTCTGAATGAAATAAAAGGTACAGAAAAAGGAAAATAAAGGAATGGGGCATGAAAGAAAAAGAAAAGGAACTGGAAAGGAATAGAAAAGGAAAAGAGAAAGGAAGTGGAAGTGAAAAAATGAAAATGAAAAAGAAAGAAAAGGTGCCGGAAAAACAAGGAAAGTAAAGAAACGAGAGTAAGAGACTCACTTCAAAACTGCGAGTGTAAGAGTGTAGAAAGGTTTTTTTTTTTTTTTGGGGGGGGGTTTGAAAGCGCGAGCGGCTGATGTGGCTCCAGTACGGCGGGCGACTCGGGCAGGTTGATGAATGTCTCGGGCTCAAGCATCGTTGCCACCCAGAGCTCATGAGGGCCGGCCACAATGACTTACAGTATCCTGGACCAAACCACCAGCGTTCCCTCTGCTCCCAAACCATCCCATACACACACAGCCCTCCCCCCCTCTCCCTCCAATCCACAAACACCGTGTGTCTATCCTGAGACTCTCAGGAGCATAGCTCAACACCCTGGCCCTCGTAACTCACACAAACACACTGATTCTTCCTGTTCTTCCCCTCTATATATAACACACACAGACACATTCAGCCACACCACAAATCTCACACACTGCTTGCAGAGGAATGTTCTTCAGCAGTGTGTGTGTGGTTGCACCATGTGATTGAGTGTTTGGTAAATACTGGAAAAGTGTGTCTGAAGCAGCAGTGATGCCTGAAGCTATGTCCTTTATGCAACATTTGATGATTTACATGAATAAATCAGATTTTCTGCTATATGCCAGCAGTGAATGAACAGGTGTATTATATGATCGCCAACCTCTGAACGATTTCTTGATGCTGGCAACTCGATCAAAGCATCAGGAACTGAGAGAGCGATAAAGAGCAGATATCAGCACTAAAACGAACTCTTCCACTGCCAGATCTACTTCCTACAGGCACGGCTGATGCTGTCTGCACTCAAGGTTCCAAAACGGTGTTTCCACAGTGATGGCACAGAAGAACTATTTTTGATCCCCCAAAGAACCTTTCAGTGAAACTGAAGAACATTTTAATAATCTAAAGAACCTTTTCCACCTTTTGCGGAATTGAAAAGTTTCATAGATATTAAAGGTTCTTTGTGGAAAAAATTATGGCAAAAAGAACCTTTTTTTTTAAGAGTGATATATGGTTCCATGAAGAAACTTTAACAACCATAGAACCTTTTCATTGCACAAAAGGATCTTTATTGGCATCAATGGTTCCATGAAGAACCTTTAGCCTTCATCGAATCTTTTCAATGCACAAAACATTCAATATACTGGAAAAATGTTCTTTACACTAAGAAATGAAAATGGTTCTTCTACACTTTTACATTTTTGGAATCAATAAAGGTTCAAAGGTTTTGCAGTTTTGGCTCCCCAAAGAACCTTTAGGTGCAACTATAAAGAACCTTTTGTGGAATGGAAAGGTTTCATGGATGTTCACGGAACCATAGATTCCATAAAGAACCTTTATTTTTAGAAGAACCAAAAATGGTTCTTCTATGACATTTGCTGTGAAAATCCCCTTTAGGAACTTATTCTTAAGAATGTGGATGTAACAAATCATATTGTGTGTTAAAGCAGTCAGAGGTGGTCAAATTCAACAGTCTAACTGACCTTTTCCAGGATTCAAGGATGCACAGGATTTGGTTGCTGTTTGCAAGGTTTTGGCCATCAAATCTATTAAAGATAATCATTTGAGTTTGAAGCAGTTAGTAGAAAGTTACATTCAACCATTCTTAGTAGGACAGATAAAACTTCTGACCACAGTTTACTTACTGTGTTGGATAGCAATAGGAGAGCAAAATTTGTTTCTTTGCCTTTAGAAATATTTAGTTCTGTATTTTCTTCAAATATTGAAGAATACCTTTACAGGCTCTGATTATTATTGTGACCGTAATAAACACTGTGGTGTTATCTTGATCTAATTTCTTTACTCATCTAGTAGATGCATCACCTCACAATGTCTCTTTGTATCCACCGTCCTGACCAACAGTCCCTAACAATAAACTATTAAGCATGAATAATAGCAATTACCTCCAGCTAAGGATCCAGTTATGCTCCATTAAGATGCTTATAAAACCAGACTGTATGGCTTGAGGCAAAAAAAGCAGCACTGTCATAAACCCGACTCCCTGTTGCTCGCACAAATTGTACACCTCTCCCGGTTATTATCCCTGGGCCATGACAATCCCAAGAATTTTTTACTTCCATACATGATCCTTAGTGATAAATAAAACAATTCATGCATACAGCCACTGATGAAAAGGAACATGCTGGACTGTTTTTGGTACCATTACAAATGCGTTGTGGTGATACAGTGATGGAATCAGATCCGTACTTTTGATACTATGCTACAAGATGATTACCATATTCATAATTCATTGTACTCCAATAATCTCAAAACAACTGGTTATCCCTATATGATAGTTTTACATTACATTAATTGGTATCAAGGCTAGTCCAATTGGTGCTTATTTTGGCCAAGAACTGTCTACTAATACAGGAAAGGTGTGACTGACTGACATTTGGAGAGATCAATCACAATTTTTTCATTTTGTTTTGTTTTTATGTACTCTTTGGGGCGGGGTTATCTGACAACCACTGAACTGCAAACATTATTGAACAAATCTCATAAAAAATATCAGTTGCACTTTATTTTACAGTATGTGTACTTACAGTGTATCTACAAAATAACTTTAGCTTCACAGCAAACATGCACTATAGACAAGACAAACATAATGGTAACGAAAAAATAAATAAATAAATAATTGCAACCAAAGTTAGAATGCATTATATATAAAGGCTTTAAGTAAAGTCTTACCAAAATGATAGACAAACGTAACAAAATATAATAAATAATACAACTATATATAAATAAAATAAAACATAATATGATATAAATAAAAGTAAATCAATAATTATAAAATATAAAATCAATAAATATAAAATAAATAAAAACTACAATAATGAATAAATAAAAAAATAAATAAATAAACTTTGTGATCAATCCAAAAGTAAAACCTACTGATTGTTTCAATTTCAGTAAATGCAATTCCACTATAGTGAATATCTAGTTTACAGTGTATGCTGTGAACTCTGAATATTTAAATATTTGATGTCACTAACCTGGACAACTTTGGCAAATCCAGCTATTAAACTTTCCTTTAAAATGCTCATTATATCAGCCTAGCATCTTGTAAAAAATAATTTCCACCTCTAAGTCCTAAAATCAGTGTAGCACCATTTCAGCCGACTCTTGCCATTTTTGTGCATTATATCAAAAATATAGGCCTAATGCTTTTTTTTTCTTTTTCTGATTAGCTCACAAATAAGCATTCTGTATCTGTTACACATGACTATTCGCACAGACCCATTTCCGGAGCGACTGTGGGGGGTAAATGTCTTTACGCAGGGCCTGATAGTGACTCAGAATCATCTGACAGCACAGAGCAGTCGTTCAAAGGCGGCTTTGATGGTAAAGCTGCACTCTCTCTTGTTCTCTCCCCCCTCCAAGCACATCTCCTCTGCCCTTTCTGTGACTTCTCCTCACCCCTTCACCCCCGGCTCACATGCATTCCACACTGCATGCTGTGAAAAGCAGGCCTGTTGTGTGGCACAGCCCTGGCGGCAGACTCTGTCACGTTTACAAGCCGCTCCGCCGGCCCCCACTGTGAGCCCGTCTCCAAGCCCCTGCTCTCAAATGACCTATAAAACACTTGCCTCTCACACCAACCTGACCTTAACAGCTCGCCATGAGCTCTCTAATTGTGCCATTGAGAGCTAAATGTGCTCTTTTGTGATGGTCGGCCATTAGATCATGACGACTAATTGGCTGCCTGTATCTCTTTCCACTGTGCTGGATGCGAAATGGTAAAAATGGAATTTACTGCGCCAATGTTTTGTACAGTGTCTGGGGTGTATGTGGACATCGGTGTAATTGCGTTTTTGTTTGATGGATTGCGGATATGTAACCGTGACGTATGTAGTGCTGGTGTTGGCTGAGTATACCTTAGAATACAAAAAGTAAGAGATTACATTGATAAAATACACCTATTGAATAGCTACAGTTACCTTTACATATATTTATATATATATATATATATATATATATATATATATATATATATATATATATATATATATACACACAGACACATACACACACAGTGCTGGGTAGTAACTGATTACATGTAATCTGTATTATGTAATTAGATTCCAAAAATTAAGCACTTGTAATTAGATTATATTACATTTTTAAATACTTGTAATCAGACATTTTTATTGATCACATGATTACATATTATTCACACAATAGCAATAAATTATTCATAATTAATAAAATTAAAATAACCAACCCCAGTTTGGGAAAGCTTGACGTATAATGTTTAATGCACTTCATGTTAAAGTTAGGCCAAAAGTAATCTAAAAAAGTAATCAAATGTAGTCCAAAAAATGCGTAATGTAATGGATTACGTTACAAACTCCAATTCTTGTCGTGTTATTTGGCATCTGTAATGGATTACAATTTGCATAAGTTAAATGCATGAAAATAAGTGTAAATATAACCAAAATGATTTGTAGTTTCGGTGTACATAAATAAAAATAGAAACATGTTTTTTTTTTAATTGTGCTTGCACCAGCTGTAAACCAGCATTCTCAGGGGTCAAAGGTTAAATGCTAAGAGCTCACAGAAATTCCAACAGGTGATCTTCTTAACCCATGATTTACAACACACCAAGACACTTTACACATTCACTAAATAAATAACAAATAACAACAAAATAAGATCATCTGCCACTTTATCTTATATTACAATAAAAAACAGTTAGTATTTACAAGAAAATATGCACTATAAAGGGCAAAAATTCTGAAGCCGATAGCCTAGCAACCATCCAGAAGACTTTTACAGCTACCTAGCAACCAACCAGGACACTCTATCAACAGCTTAGCAACTACCAAGAACACCCTAGCAACCCCGACAACACACTAGAAACCACTCAGACAGGCAACTGTAAATTATCTTTAAAAAAGTAAAACTATAGGTATAAATTGTATAAACTGCAAATTACAAACTGTAAACAAACAAGTATAAGTGTAAGAAATAATCTTTGAGAGTCACATCATTAACTAAAATCTAAAGACACAATACTACCTTTCTTTCAATAACCTTCAATGATGGCTGATATGACGAGTAGCTGCATAATCACATCTTGTACATTTTTAAAACATGTACTGTAGTTGTTGTGAAACTAAAACACTAAAATTGGAAGCACGATCCTTCTAAGAAACAGTCATTAAAACAGCACTGAGAGTTCAAGTAGGGAAGAGTGTACAGCAGACTGGCCTCTGGATTACAATTACTGGCTGTGTATTTGCTTCTCAAGATAAGAACTGCAAGAATATCATTCCCAGAACCGAGTGAGAGAACATTGTTTTAAGCAATCCGAATGACTTTTGGACGACAAAACTGGCAAAAAAAATCCCACTGTCGGAGTGACCTGAACAATATACCGGACTGGGGGTTGGACTCTTGACTCAGACCAATAATTATCCACAACAACCCAGAACAACCTAGCAACCATCCAGAACACCCTAGCGACCCCCTGACAACCACCTCTAGCTTCATGGTGGAGTTCTGCATGGGCAAGCACACATTGTCTATAGGCGGGTTTATGATGTGCGTGGTTAATAGATTACACTAACATTAGGCTACCTTTAACCTTTACCTTTACACCGGATTTGGTTCATCCTCTGCCTATGGGTAAATATATAAAGCTTTAAATGCTTTGTTTGTAAGCAAACAAGCATACATGTAAAAAAGAATCTATGAGAGTCACATTATTAAACTAAAACTAAAGATAAAATACTAAGATCCCTGAAGATTCGTTCGGTAATATAACAAGGCTGTTTGACCTTTATACAAATGCACACATAGTAAAAGTCATTATAATGTGACTCAGCCACAAAGAGAGCAAAAAATTAAGTGTATAAGAACAAGTAATGACCATGCAGGCAGAGCTGAAATCGACCGATTCCTTTTATAGGCATCCAGCTCACAGCGGCTCAGTGTCAGGTCCTCATTCATAATTACAGGCTATTTAGATTTTTAGGTGCAACTTCAGCAAGAACTTGCGCCAAAGCTTTGTTTTGATCTGACTTTAAAAAACCAAGAGAGGCAGAGACAAATTTTCTTTCTCTTCTGTATTTATAAGGTTTCTGTTTTAACTCCAGAAGTTCCACTGAGTTTAAAAACTGAAATGTATCTTGTTCACGTCCTGTAGAAATTCAAATGCATATTAATTGTACCCTCAGAGGCATATCAATTTATCATTTTCTGTTCAGAATGAATGTGCTTTGTCAGTTCATAGCTGCCAAATTCAAAGAGACTTATTTGGGGCTAGTTAGGGAGGTTAGTTCACTATTTGTGGCTCTCAACTGGTGAGTCACAGACAATGCTAAATGCAAAAAAAAAAAAATATATATATATATATATATAGCATATATATATATATTATCATATTACAATTATCTAAAATTAAAATATTTAAAAAATTTAATTTGTTAAAATAAAAATATGGTAACTATATTACATTTTTTTTTAAAATAACAAATTATTATATATTATATTTATGTAAAATAAATCTTTGTTACACTGTCCCACATTAATATAATATTACTCACAGAAGACATGGTAATAAATATCATTCTAAATTATTACAATATAAATTACAACTAAAATAAGTCAAATATATCTAAAGTGAATGTATTCAAAATTATATATATCTATATAACATTACATTAAAATTAAATTAACATGAAAACAAGTTAAATGTATTTAAATTATACATATTACATAAATTATTATATATGTGCAATAAATAATTTTGGCACTGTCCCACATGGGTCCAGTGTGTAATCAGAACCCTGAAACAAAACCTGCTGAAATGCACTGTAATCCTACATTACAGTAAATCCTATGAAGTCATAACAGGAGAGAAGTTGCTATCTCAGATTCCTGGATCTTGTTTAAAAAGCTTACACAGATGGAAATCATTGGCTTTCTGAAAGTGTGTCAATAGTTTCATAATACATCCCAAGGTTCCTGTACAACACCTGTAGTATTCCTTCACATCTGTCTGTACTAGCATGAGTATTATGGTCAGCGTTCTTAAAATAGATATCACATTCAATTATAACCAGGTTAACACTCAAACTTTAGGTGATGTAGTAAGTCTCACTCACTTTTAACTGGTTATTGCAGCTGATGACTATAATAGAGAGACTTTCAAACATACTGGATGCCCACTTGTCCTAGTAAGCAGCGTTTAGACTGGATGAGAACTATTGTATGAGGATTAATGGAAACCAGATGTTAGCTTGTGTCCTCAGAATGAATGGCTCTATTGGGAAAGCAGGCAGAGTCTCAAGGGACATTCCGTACAGCGGCTCAGCCGATTGGTTCGCATTGAAACAACATGGCCAAGGTAAACTCTGATTTGAAGGAAGGTTGTGTGTGTGTGTGTGTATTTTGGGGGGAGAATTTAGTCTTGGACGGTGGAGCCTAAAATAAATCGTTAGGGCTAAAGGAGGAGCTTAGCTCATCCTCTAAGGAAAACAGAAACTTTCGCAAATGACTGACATGCATGATGACTGTGGCGCCAGGCAAGTGCAGACTGCTGCCCACTTTCTGAGGCTTCATGGGAAACGGGGAGTATCGGGGGAGCCAAACTGTTTTTGCACTGATGTCACAGAGCGCTGCAGCATAATTTGCCTTTTTCAGCACATTGTTCTAAAACTCACTTTCTACATCAATGTGGCTGAATTCACTGTTACCGCACTGCTGCGAAAGACCTGCTTTTACTGGCCAGAGCTGCTGTGAGAGCACACAGTATCTGATGATACAAACGCCACACATCCTGCTCAGCTGAATCAATGCAAAAATATAAGTATTGGATTAGAAACTTGAAAAAAAAAAAAGTGCATCACAAATAGGATATTTTTATAATAGGATTTATTTTATTTATTTATTTTTAGTCAGTGGGAGCATCTCTAATCACTAAACTTCTTGTCTACAAATTTACATTTACATATTTACATTCTAAACATGGGTGAAAGATGCTTCAGTACTGTAAAATAAGTTCTTCCACCAAAAAAAAAAAAAAAGACAAAAAATTTAATCAAAGTTGTCCTAAGACAAGAATGCTTTTTGGTTTTAGGTTTTAGGACAACTTTGATTAAAAGTTTTGATCCACTTCAAATGTTAACCACTGTATATATATATATGTATGTATTAACTATGTTTGTATATATGCATGTATAAAAATATGTATAAAAACTTTTTAAATAAGTAGAAGTACAAGCTATATGGAAAGAATTTATGCATATATATATATATATATATATATATATATATATATATTATATATATATATATATATATATATTATTATATAATATATATATCTGAGAATAAAATATAGTTCAATACCATTGATATATCAGACCAGAGAAAGACTGTAACGTCACAGCCTAATTGGGTTTGGAGCCACTTGGCTCTCTTTACAAATGAGGTGTGGGGCCGTCCAGACACAGGAAACTGACCCAGACCCAAAATGTGCCCTCAGACATGACTGATACACTCACTCCGCCTAATCTGACCTTTCAGTCTTAAAATACAAACAAAAATATTGTATCCACAAGGAGAGAATCTAGTCTGGCCATAATTTATAAAGCACATATAAAATATGACATTAGAACAGTTTGTGAGCATAGAGTTTGAGTATATACAGTGGCCACAAACAGTATTTGTACATTTAAATCACACTTAAAAATGTATGAACATATAAAATCTTAATTCCGCTTAGCAATAAAAATTTAACTGCGACTTTTTTCCTCAAAATATGTGAGTTTATATCTTACAATTATAAAGTACAAGTCATAGTAAAGTACAAGTACTTTTCAAGCAAAACGTTATAAAAAGGCATATTAAGTTATAAAACAACATATATTGTTCAAATGAAAGTATTTAGAGTCTTTGTGTTTGTCAGGCGTTAGTGGAACATGTTCATAGTACACAGGTGTATTTGTGTTTGTCAGGCGTTGGATGGCCTGAGGGTAAGTACATTTTCAGCAAATTTTCAACTATTCCTTTAATGTGATGAAATACACCTGTGGTTACTCTGTGTGAACTTTAGTAGAACTGTACATCACACATCCACTAAAAACACCAGCTGATTAAAAGACATTGAGAAAAATGATGAAGAAATATGAGAAGAAAGGCTCTTTGCAGATGACATTCATACATTCTACGTGGTTTAACTGTCAAAATACTTTTTCGGGCCATTGTATAAGAGAAACAAAAGAAACATCCAGCATTCAGAGAGGAATTATTTATTTTATTTTCGGCTAATCTTGTTGCATAATTATCCTAAATTCTGACTCTGCATTCGTGCTAATCTGTTATTCAGAAGAGTTACAATTACACCTCATTAATTAGAAAGATCCGACGCTCGGAGCACCTCTTCCTAACTCCATGTCCTGTGCCTGGCCGAGCCCAGTGAGCACAAAAGCCGTGGTCTAAATCGAGCCGTGGCTCTCAGAGCAACAATAGCTGGAAAGAAGGAGTGTGACGGAGCTTTTCCTTTGACAGAGGGGCAGACGGCCCTGTTTTGTAAGCATTTCCATCCTGTGAAAGTCCCTCAGAACAGAGAAAGCCCTCCACCTGCCATGAAAGTCAAAGGCGCTCGGGGCCGACCACCTTTCCAGGAAGGGACACTGATATCACTGATCCGGGATCAGTGGCGGAGGGGAACCGGCGCACACAACGCCCTTGCTTTAGGTACAGTCTCGGAGCCCAGGGCCCCTCCTCCTGTTCGACTGGCGCCAGTACTCAATGGGCCCTGCACTTTGATTATTTGTGTTAACAGTTAATTTAGCACCACAGACACATGTGCCAAAGCTGCCTTCACTTCCTCATGCTTCACTAACAAATGTGACTTTTATGAGTTCTTTTGCACAAAACCAGACACCCCCACTACATCCCCACACACACACACACCTCCCACTTGCTGGCGTCGCTTATAACCCTCTGCCGACCGACAACTGCCTCTAACGCACATACACAAACACACACAGACTTGGTACTAATCGCTTCCACATCTTATGTGAGGAGTTATTTCTGGCTCCTCTGTTCCCAGTGTTTGCATTATCAGGGATACATTTCATGTCAGAGTGGAGCTGGGTTAGGAGAGCAAGAAACCTTCTGATGCCTTTAAACCATGTTTGCTTCCATGCAAGAATAAAGAAACAGTACAAACGTTTGCTTGGCATACTCGAGTTTAGCATCAGTGTGGCTTTTCATTATCTTTTGGCTGCTGACTGTAAAATAACTGGTTTTATACATAATATTTTTACATTTTCAGAAGAAACAATGATGCTAGGGTGTACTAAGATCTTACAATTACTAAGATCTTATCTCATTGCTATGTAGTCTCAACTCAAAAGTCCAAAAAGCCAAGTTTTAAACATGGTTGTTATCATCAACTAACACTAAAACTGTAAAAAAAAAAAAAAAAAAAAAAAAAAGAAATATATATATATATATAGATGTATATATATATATATATATATATATATATATATATATATATATATTTTTTTTTTTTTTTTTTTTTTTTTTTTTTTTCCTGAAATAACACTGAAAATAAAGTAGAAATGATGGAAGAAAATAAAAAAATAAAAATTCTGGCAATTAACTAAAATAAGTTTAGGTTGCACTAAAATTGCCCACTGGAAATATATAAGTAAATAAATAAATACATACATAAATAAATGTAAACACTAAAATAATAACTTGAAATACTAACTGGAAAAAAACTAAATAGTAATATTAAAACAATAATAATAATAAAAATGACAGCACATAACATTGCATAAAATTACAAAAAATGTAACTAAAATAAATTAAAACTGAAAAAATAAAAACTAATTCAAAATATTAATAAAATCTATAATAGTACATAAACAATACTAAACACTGGTCTTGAGTCTCTGTGATATTCTGGTCCCGAGATTTGTTACCAATTCAAAAAAGGTAATGCACACAAAAAAATAATGCTTAAGTACTTAAATATAAAAATAATAATTAAATTTAGAATAAAAAAAATATAATTTGATTAATTTTAAAATAAACTGCAAAATGCCCAGTAAATATCACATGCTGTAATACTTAAAACTAAATCTTAATACTGCTGACATTGTGTCTTGACTATTACATCTAAAAACAGTGGTCCTATCAAACAAATAGTAAACAGAGCTGAACTATCAACAGAACGGTCACTGGTTCGATTATCAGGCAATGCATGAACTGATAAAATATTGTACTTAATTATGTTGCCTGCAATTTTTTATCCAAATGTATATGTATAGCCCTGAAAGCAATTTAGGTCAGTTTGGATAAAATTGTCTGCTAAATGTATAAAATTGAATAAGAATAAGAATAAAATCTATATAAATCCACAGAGAGTGAACATCTCTCATTCATAAAATGTCTGATTATAATCATGCATATAAAATAATTCATACTGGATGAATGGTAAAGGGGGTGTATGGGTAACCCATTATGAATTCAGTTGAAATTGTTGCCCATGCAATGTGTTTGACAAATACTCGCCTTATATAGACCTCTTAATGAAATAAGTCAGCAAAGCGAGCACAATCTGCATGGACACGTCTGGATGACGCTGCAGTTGGACACTGACAGTGCTGAGAAAGACCTAACTGGCCACACACATGAGCTCATGCCAGAGCTATGCTGCGTCTCAAGGCCGCAGGAGCCTCTGAAACATCCTGACTCCACTCACGCTCCGTCTCTCGTCTGAGCCACGACTAGCTCCATCCCCCCCAGAGGTGAGGAACGTCATCCAAAACCTCAGAGGAAACACCACTGCGGCCGCTTTTCTACTTTTCAAAACAGAGAAAACTGACATGCTTTCATTAGTCTTTCGAGAGTAAACAGAGAGATGAATAATGAATGAAATCTAATACCGTTTATGATACATACAGCCAATATGCACCAATAAAAAACACAAATTTGATGACTCTTCATCATTTGAAGGCCCCTTTAGAAAGATTCACCTGTTGTGGATGTCTATGGGGCAAAGCTTCTGCAGATTTCAAAGAAAATAATGTAGGGTATGATGGATTATTTAACTATAGACTATGATTTCATCCAGTCAGAGGATATCAGACATATTTGATATTTGAATCACTTTTAGAACACAAAAGGTAGCAAATGGAATGCATTTTGAATTTGAATTTAAATAAGTGGAATTCACAAGAAACTGAACTTTAAATAAATGGGTGTAATATTTAACTAGAAAAAGAAAGTTCATCAAACAAACTTTAAATTATGGTTTGCCTGAAAGTGTAAATAAGTTGAAAAAATGTGAAGGTTTCATAGGCCAAAAGGATAAACAACAAACAGATGAAAAGTACAAAAAACTTTCAATGTATTAACCAAGCTGAAAAACATCATTTTCAAGAATGCCATTGCCTCTTGAATTTCTTTGAATTATAATTCTGTAAAATCAACAAGGTCACATTTTGAATGTGTGAATGGATAAAATATATATCTTTTTGGGCTTTACAGTTACAACACAATGAGACCTAAGTTAAGAAGGTTCTAGCCTCTTAAAGGAAGTGGAATGCATTCAGTTAAGCTCTAATGCTCAAGTCATGCAAAGGGATATTGTCTGTATCAGGGCTTCACAGGTTGGTAGGTTCATGTCCCTTATTCTCACTGCCTCCTCTTTCCTTCCCGGTATTGTCCTACATCCTGTGGACTGCTTCTGCAGCCTGTGCCACAACAGCACCAACAGGGACCAACTGTCTTTACAGCCAGTCTGTCACCACAGCATTTGTCCGCTAGCCCGACCTCTGCAGGTTTACGGCTGTTCCACTGGAGCCCGTGAAGAGCCAGTTATCCCATTCTGGTCTCCAATATGGTTGATTGGGAACCTCTTGGAACACAAAAATCAGGTATAATATTTAAGTTTAATTTAAAACTACAACCAGGTTAATTTATGTTCCAAGCATTAATTTTGCAAAAATATCGTTAGGCGCCAATTATAATGGAATGCAAGTTGCTGAAGGTCAGTGCAAACTTCTTCAGTTTTCTTATTCAGTTTGACTACTGACATGATGCAGCAAGTGCTTGAAGGGAATCTCATTGTGCAATTTAGTTCAAAAGTTACAGGTCACCTGTAAATAAATAAATAAATAAATAAATAAATAAAATTAAATTTATGCATTTAGCAGATGCTTTTATCCAAAGCAACTTACAGTGCATTCAGGCTATCAATTTTTACCTATCACGTGTTTCTGGGTATCGAACCCCCAACCTTGCTCTTGTTAACGCAATGCTCTACCACTTGAGCTACAGAAACACACACACATATATATATATATATATATAAATACATGCAACAAACCCTCATCCTAACTTTAACCATACAGAAAGTAGCTAATTAGTATTACTTAAATTACAAGCAATTGCTTAAATACACATGATCAAACAGCAACAAGGATTTTGTAAAATAACGTTTTTGTTTTTTTGTTTTTTATCTATACACTGAAAGAAATTGATTTAGAAATTGCTAGTAAATTTCAAAATAATTACAGAAATGACAAGTAACGTTAAATTAAATGTGAAATTTCGATGTAGAGACTAAAATATATTTCTTTGTAATAGGTTCCAGGTTTTCTTAAAAATAGGTTTTCTCGATTATTATATACAACTTTGAAGAATCATTTCTTACAGTGCTCCTGTAGCTCAAGTGGTAGAGCATTGTGTTAACAAGCGCAAGGTTGGGGGTTCGATAGCCTGAATGCACTGTAAGTCGCTTTGGATAAAAGCGTCTGCTAAATGCATAAATTTAATTTAATTTTAATTTTTAATTTAATTTAATTTTAATTTAATTTACAGTGTAGAATAAAAGTCAATGCTGTTTGGTCCCTCAGTGTTCTTCAAAATATCTACTTTTGTGTTCCACCACAAGAAAGTCTATCCCTTTAAAGAAAGTTAAAATATTTAGTTAATTACCTGAATAAAAACAAAGGCTTTCATGGCACAATCACATTCTACAAAATATCTTTTGTGTGTGTGTGTTCTACTACAAGAAAGTCTGTCATACAGGTTTGGAACTACATGATGGCATGATTAAATGATGACAGAGAAAGTACATTAAGGCCTCGCACACTACATAGTTATCCTGATGATTTTTATGACTAGCGACAGCACATTTCTGCAGTCTTGGTTTTGACAAAAGCACAGCACAATGTCATTTGATGGCTCAGTCTTGCTTTGAGCTTTATCAAAAGCATTTCGAATTGACTTGACGTGCCGGTCCATTTGTCTGTCACGCCTCACAAACGACAAACTGCTGATATCGACACCAAAAAATGTTTCATATACTAATAGCGAACATTAACAAGAGATTTACTGACTCTCTTCGCTTTAAAAGGCCCTGTGTGTAAAATAAGGTCAAACAAACTGTAAGTAGCCAGGTCTGATTCGACATACACAGCTCCAGAAAATATATGGCACCAGATTTGAGGTTTCGAAAGAGACATTAACAGCAGTTCTACTGGCGACAAGTGCTATTACTGATGGCACCAGTGCAGGAGCCGGATTACAGCCTGCAGGGCCAGTGAGAGTGACGCTTTGCGGCCGTACATCTGGGATTGCGTTTAAGTCTTCAAGAAGCCAAAACTCTTTTAATTTAAGAGCAATTAAGTGGATCAGAGCTCGATTCCCACCCCGTCCCACTTTCCTTGCTTCCCCTTCTCTCCCTCACTCCGTTTTCACCCTTGTTTTATTAGCTATTTCCTCCCTTCCAGCAGCAGCGTGAACGCTCACTTTCCCCCCCCCAAAAAAGAGCACACTTTCTAACACTTACATTACATTAACACACACAGACAAACACACAGGAAGACCACCGGGACGAGGGGGACCGAGGCCGGCCTCCCCAGCAGAACTGAAGTCAGGGGGCCGAATCGCTCTGAGCCGGCTGTGTTGCTCCATTTATGGGCGGTAATTAAAAACATCCCGCGGTAATTTAATAGCGCTCACAAGCCAGAGACACAAAGTCTGCTGGCTTTGCCCTCTGAATAAATAACTTGGAATGGGATCCATATACAGCTTATTTGTTCTTCTCCTTTCTCCTCAGCATGAATATATATTTTCTTTGCTTTGTTGCATTTACTGACAAAGAGAAACTTCAGGACCAAAAATTTTAGGGTAACATTATACTAACTTAGCATTAAGTCATCATGCATTATTAACAGACCAATAAATTCACATTCAAATATTAAGGTCAAGAAAGTTTGATTGGAGGGTATAAATGCATATACAAATACATAAGTATTTAATTTAGTAAACATTTGTTATAAAACACACATAATGCATATATATTTACATGTACACCCACACGTATATATTTAACAAATACATAGTAGATATAACATAAGTATACATACATATGCATCTATCTCCATTTAGGAAATACATGCTCTCTCTCTCTCTCTCTCTCTCTCTATATATATATATATATATATATATATACATATATATACACATACATGTGTATGTATATATGAATACATAAAATATAATAAATAAATATGATTTAAAAAAAAATTTGGCCACTACACATACCAAAAGTGTATATTGCACATTATATTATAATATAATAATGCTGTTATAAAGCATTGTTCTGTCCCAAACTATCCAAACACATTATTTAATATTTGTTAATCCATCAATTTCAACAATGCTACCAACTTTAGACTGCACTGCTTTATTGTTCTTATATAAGCATCACGCCTGCAGCTTCATATTGATTACATTGTGATGTCACAGTGTTGATGTTATGGTTTACTTTGCAGCTCAGCAGAGCATTGAGTAAACACACATCAGACTGTCTCCAGCAGATATTTACAATTGCATCTCATCAGTCAGGAGTGAGAACAGGCGACAGGAGATGAGAAAAACCACACATGATTTCAATCTGCCAGAGGTTCGAACACTCACAAAAGAGCAGTCATGCATATTAGCAAGACTGAGCAAACTTTTGATACAGTATAAGTCCGCTTGCTGTCAAATTTGGCAAAAAACAACGCTTTATAATGACTTTCATTAAGCACTATATAATGATAAAAAGATATGTAGTTCGTGCATATTCATAGAAAAGTTCAGATAATGAAATGTAATGTCAATCAAATGTCAATTATCAAATGTAATAAAAAAATCTAATAAATTATATTATAAAATTTTACATATATATATACATAGAAATAATACATTACATAACAAAAAATAAAATAATTTTACTATGGTAGTTTAAGATTTATAATTTTACTATGGTGCTTTAAGATATACTGTATATGAAGATGCATATGAAAAAAAATGTTAATTTCGAACAATTTGAATATGCTTTAATCTTCTGAAATCCAATACTGTTCATCAGTGCCATTACTAGCAAAAACATGTTAAAACTATATTGCCGCATGCCCGAAAACATGCATTCTATCTGTCAAAAATGTATTGTACAACATGCAACTCAATTACAAAAAAAGCACCAGATATTACCATGTTTTTAGACATGCACCATGGTAATCTTTAAAGTACAGTGTAAATACCACTGAAAGTATTCCAAAAGTTATCTTTTTTATATTTAAAAGCAACTCTGTCACACTAGCTTAAAAGACTGCTTGTAACAATGAAAATGAATTATTCAGGCACATGACTTCTTGGTCACACTTGCCATACAAGTTTAATGACAGAGCATTTCAGTTAACATCTGAAAGACATAAGGTTCTTTCTTTAATAAGGGACTTTTCCTCTCTGAGTAGCGGTTAATTCAGGATGAAAGGTCCCCTTGGACAGAGACAAACTGCTTACAAGTGTTGAGGATAATGCTCCAATTATACACAGCCTGAGACACAAAGACACCATAACATGGCCAAGAGTCGGCTCTGTCGTCGGCTTTCCGTTTGGGAAGGTCAATAAAGCATGTCTTTTTTGGAAACATAAAATAATGCATTGCTGCAGCACTGGGCCACAGATGCAAAGTCATGGCAGTGCGCTCTAGTGATCACAGAAGATACTGCATGCACAGAAGCTCCTTGTGAATTAGAAGCAGATGAATGAACCTCATGGCTGTGCATATAGCGCCTCCTTGTGACATGCTTAAAAAATCAAAGCGTTTGAACATTTGTAATTCCTGCAGGGTTTTGCTCTGAGTAAGGGTGTGATGTGACAGTTTTTCCTCAAACTTGGTCCATGCAGGAATGGATCACAGAACACAAACGTGTTTCGTTGATCTTGACAGACAGATCAATAAAACTAGATTAGAATGCACTAGCAGCTATCCTGCAGCATATTCAACAAAACACATCATTCACATCTGAAAGAGAATGTAAGCATAGAGAAAGAACGATCAGGTATTGCATTGCGCTTTCTAGATGTCATTTTTATCCTGAGGACATGCTGAAACATCTATAATAACATTCATTAGACATTCCTCATCAACCACAGTGGCACACAGCACAAAATAAGATATTATGAAGAATGTTGGGAACCAAACAGTTGACGGTAGCCATTGACTTCCATAGTATTTTTTTCCATTCTGTGGAAGTCAATGGCTACCGTCAACTGTTTGGTTCCCAGCATCTTCACAAAGTATTCTTTTGTGCTCAACAGAAGAAAGAAACTAATACAGGTTTGGAACTACTTGAGGGAGAGTAAAAGATGAAAGAATTTCCGGTCATTTTAACCTGGAGAGGATTTACTTTTTCTCGAAAATGCTAGTTAATGTTGTCGCATTAGACTAAAACCACTTATGCAGCTCCCCCCCCCCACCCAAAAAAAAAAAAAAAATATATATATTTTTTGAATTATTATTATTTTTTTTTTTTACTTATTTGGGTTTTTCCCCACCTTGTAACAATTGTGTATTATTACCAAATATTGGAATCAGTCTTTTTATCAACTTGTTTTTGTTCAATTTGCACAGGTTTTGTATTGCTTTTTGGGACTGAATGATCAAAGAGCTGATTGATCTGAGCTTATCTCAGTTTTTAAGTGAACATTGCCAAAATTATCCATAAATGTTTTTGTTTTTTTTCCAATATAGCAAACATATTAAAGCAAGTGACTTGGGTTCAAAATCTGCAGAAGCTTTTCTCAGAATTTCCCCTTTTGCGACTTGTCTCAAGGTCATCTTTAGTGATTGTATTCTAGACAGCCAGAAAGTGTCTAAATTCATTAAATGTATTCATTTTGAACAGTTGAACTTCAGTTTAATAACTTCTTTTCATTAAGTGTTTTCATTCAGTGACATTCAGGCATTTTTACTGTGGTTCAAGTGTCCAAATACTTTATGGCTGTGTGTTCTCAGCCTTGTGATTTTAGTTAAGAGAAAAAAATACAACCTATGATGTGGCTGAGCTTCTCAACACAAGAATTTATGTGTATTTCAGACGTCTTAGGTTTTACAATTTTCCAGCTAAATCTGTAGAAAAGAGCATCTTGACTCTAACAAGACCCCTTAGTGGAAACAAAATCAATGTTTAATGGACAGGGAATATAAAATGGATGAGACACAATGTTTCCACTGACAGAAAGGTCTCTTCTGTCATGTCCAATGATGGACCAAGGCCTAAAACCACAAGGACGAGACAGCAGGACTTACGTAATGTGACGCATTTCCTAATTAAACATTGAGGAATATTCAACAAGAAAAATAAGAAGGAATTTAAGACTTGAATTTATCCATAATGATTAGATCATAAAAAGTGTCTCTGTGCACTTTGATCACAAAAACACCAGAAAAGTGCATTAAAGGGTTAGTTCACCAAAAAAAAAGAAAAAGAAAATTCTGTCCTCATTCACTCGCCCTCATGTCATTCAAACCCATACGACTTTATAGACTCTTCAAAACACAAGTTATGATATTTTTAATGAAACCTGAGAGCTTTCAGTCCCTCCAATTAAAATCCAAAACTTAACGCTTTAGCATTCCTGTAATGTGCCTAAAACACCTAAAAAGGCAAATCCAAAGTAAATTGCATGCTATTCTTGAACCATTTGGAGTATGTGCATGGTTTTTGGTCTATTTCCAAAGGTGACACTCTGAGGTCTGTTCCTAAACAGAACTTTGTAATAGAACTTTGAACACACTGAAAAAGGAAAAACAACAACAAAACATTACATTATAGCGGTACCGTGGAACATTAACAGGTTGAAAGATACATAAAAGTCATAAAGGCATCATCAATCCATTTGAACTGAGCAGTTTATTCAAAGTCTTGTGCAGAGATACAATCACTTTATGTGATGAACAGATTTAATTCAGGCTTTTTAATTTAGGGTTAACCAAAGTCTTAATGGTTTGGAATGACATAAAGGTGAGTAAATGAGTAAACATTTATTTTTGGGTTAACTAATCCCTTCAAGAAAGAGAAAGGGTTAATGATGTTGACTTAAAATAATATTTTCATTACAGCTAGTCAATTGCCCACAAATAGGTCGCAAATGCAGATGTACATTTAACAAGACAAAAAAAAAAAAGATATATGCAAATACCAATAACTTGTCATTGGTGTGTTACTCTCAAAGATACACTGGTGTAATTTATCTAATATTCAATTATATCAATATTATGAACATTAGTACCTTAAAAGTACATACTAGTAGGGGTAGATAAGGTATAAAGCAACACTTCTGAGGGCATTGCCCAAATGACAAGCTAACGAGGTGTAGATGACAATTTATTTTTAAATATTAATGCCATAAATACTACAAGCAACCCTGCAAAAAATAACCAGAGTAAGAACCGAGTGTGTTCCACAATGTTTGTTTTATTATTCTGAACATAGTCCCGGTGTCACAAATTCAACTTAACTTGATAATATGTCTTTAAAATAAACAGGGAGGAGAAAAAAAAATTGTCTCTTAGGTGCATTACAGGGTGATTCATCTGTGGCTCTGAAAACGTCGAGACCGTAAGAAAACTGCCACTACATATATTAATTTGCACAGTAACTGCCTATTAGTTTTCGCTAATGAAGACTTCAATAAAAAGGTCATAGCTAACCGAAGCATAAATGAAGAACAGCACAACAAACCCCCACCATTCACTGGAATTACAATTTACTTCAATGATTAACTTCGTTAGAGTACCTAAGGATTATAACTGGTTCTAATGCAATAATTTCTGAAGTGCTAGTTGGTGGCGTAATGAAAGCTACATAACAGCATGCTGTCGCAGTTACAGGTGGAGTCATAAAGCACTGTGGTTAAGCAAGGGCAAGTATACAGCAAATCCTTACCATTGACACAAACAGTGATTCCTACTAAAAAACAACCTACCTCAAACTCTCTTTTGAAATTATTTTCACAGTACGTCACCTTGCGAAGTGTGTAAAATCTTCAAACGCATCAGAAAAACTTATGTAATGAGCGACTTAAATGTTATGGATCACAACAACACACACTTATGTTGAGTTACATTGCAGTGACATGAGATCAATGTGAGCGTTTACTGGTAGGACTGATGTATAAAATGAATCTTATCACTGTAAAAATAAGGCTGTGTCATTCAAATGATGGAAAACCGCAAACTGGACACTCTCCGAATCCCGTCCCTGAATGGCAAGGGTTTGCGGTTTTTTATTCGTACAGTAACATCTCAGCGTATTTCTGCGGCGTGTGATGGACTCGTATACAAACAGAGTCTGACAGCAGGTTGGAGAGTATTATTTTAATGCACCGGACAGATCCTTGTGCACGGTTTGATTTCAGAACAGAACAGAGCATACGTTTACAACGTGCTGAAAAACACTGCGATTGTGTCAAATACAGACATTAAAAACTAAAAACGAAACAGAAGAGAAAGTTCAGAACGGCTCCCACGCCTTTTGCGATACTAGCAGACTACAGGCACACTTTTAGGACCCTTAACATTATTGTCAGTGAGGGGTTCAGATAGACACAAAAAAAGTTCACTTAATTTACTCAGCGGGTTTTTACCTTTCTTTTTTCTCTCTCTCTCTCTCTCTCTTTTTTTTAATAAGCATGCCGTTGTATATGCACCCTATTTTTTTTGTTTTGTTTTGGTATCCTGTTACTTTAAAATGAACAGATCTGTATAAACCTCACCTAGCATGCCTTCTTTCTGCATCTGTGCTGACTCGATTCAGTTCATCATCATAAAGCCTGTGGTCGATGTAAATGTTACTGGAAGAGAAGAGGTTTGTGCACTCGTAACTTTAAAACAGAATTGAACATGGTGCCACACAATATAGGCGTTTTGCTTTGTTTCTCAAGCTAAACTATTAGAAATGTCCAATCGTGCTCCCGCAGAGGAGACTGTTTGAGTGTGGAGTGAGCAATATTTGTTTTGTTTTTTCTTTTTCTGATGATTTACAAGACATTTCTAAGAGGTTTAAGACAGAGGGTCATAACAATCATTTACAATTAATTGCTGTATGTCTGTCCTTCCGGTGGTTGAGGAAGCTTCATATTCTCTTTGGACATCATAAGACGCCTTAGCTCTTGAAGAACGACTTTAATGCTATATGAGTTTTGCCATTTTGCTAGAATTGGTATGCTACGTGCATCCACCTGAAACAAAAGAAGAGACAAAAAGAAAGAGAGGGGACATGTTGAAATGAGTAACATGATTTAAGGGTTACTCCACCTCAAAATAAAAATTTTGTCATTAATCACTTACCCCTGTGTCTTTCCAAACCCGTAAAAGCTTTGTTTGTCTTCGGAACACAATTTAAGATGTTTTGGATGAAAACCGGGAGGCTTGTGACTGTTTTATAGACTGCCAAGTAAAATACACTGTCAAGGTCCAGAAAAGTATGAAAAGCATCGTCAGAATAGTCCATCTGCTATTAGTGATTCAACTGTAACGTTATAAAGCGACGACAATACTTTTTTGGTATGCAAATAAAACAAAAATAGCGACTTTATTCAACAATGTGTCTCCTCTGTGTCTCTCCAAATCAGCGTAGTGCCATTTTGCAGAATCTGAGTAGTACGGAGACAGCGTACGCTCTTCTGTGTCAGCCATGCCACAAGGATACGGTTTCTATGTGTATGTATGCTATGATTTGAAAGAAAACAGTGCGTCCTGTGTCGCGGCTGACTCAGAAGAGCGTAGGCTGCCTGCATATGGCTCAGATTCGCCAAAATGGCGTTACGCTGATTTGGAGAGACACAGAGGAGACACATTGTTGAATAAAGTCGCTATTTTTGTTTTATTTGCATACAAAAAATATTGTCATCGCTTCATAACGTTACGGTTGAACCTCTGATGGCAGATGGACTATTCTGACGATGCTTTTCATACTTTCCTGGACCTTGACACTGTTATTTATTTAGCAGTCTATGGGACAGTCACAAGCCTCCCGGTTTTCATGCAAAACATCTTAAATTGTGTTCTGAAGACAAACAAAGCTTTTACGGGTTTGGAACGGCATGGGGGTAAGTGATTATTGACAAAATTTTCATTTGGGGCTGGAGTATCCCTTTAAGTTACAGCCGCACAAGTCATTAAACACTGGAAGAATCCATTTGCATTGCACTGATGTCACAAAACTAATTAAAGAATATACAGGATTTAATAAAGAAATGTTTTGGGTTTTATACAAGCTAAACTCTGTCAACAGCATTTGTGGAATAATTTCAATTCATTCCTCAGTTATTAAAACGAAAGAGGAAAAAATAAAAATACAGTAGACATTAAAATACATAGTTTTAACCCTTGTGCTGTTTTGAATTTTTTTTCACAAATATAAATTGGTGTTCCCCCGGTGGAAAATGACACAGCCTTTAAAAAACTAATAGTATAGCTCTCATTATGCTATATTATCATCAAATATTGGATTCAGTCTTTTTAAGCAACACAAGTATAACAAAAGCGAGAGTGGGCAGGGGTCACAAAACAGCGCAAACATTATAAAAAAATTTGAGGGAAGTTGTTATTCCCTGTGTGAGCAAAGTCAGTACATTTTAGTCCAATGCAATAACATTAGCATTTTCTGGAGCGAAAAAATCAATCACAACATGAGGGTTAAAAGTATAGCCACAAGACTTAAACATTATACTTGTTGGCAGAAACTCTTTATTATATTGGTAACACATTATCAAAAGCTCATCTGGCTAGAAAACCACTCCCACTTTAAATAAATAAATAAAAAATACCAGTTTCACATTCTGTTTTTTTTTTTTTAGACTAGCCTGGTTAACTTACAAAGGAAGTGTGTTACTGCAATGATGATTTTTGCATAAAAACTGAGGGATGAGTCAAAACTACTTTCTGTGCTAATCAAATTATGCCACAAATGCCGTCGACACAGCTAAACTTGAAGCTGGTACACGTCAATGAGATCTTCTTGTTAACGAAACATGCCAACTAGCTAAAAAGCACAATAACAGTAAAAGCTTAAACTAGAAAAGTCAATTAAAGTGGGTGCACATAATAATAGCAGCAAAAACATGTCACAAAGGGGTGCTGTGGTATCAGTATGACTGCTATATAAAAATGTACCAAATAGACCTCAGTTTCCAGATGTGGCAGATACTTGTGCTTTATAATCATCACTGTAGTTTAAGGTAAGATGTGTCATTTAATCTAGAGACCGAAAACAAGAAACTGAATCTTTATTGTGCACAGATCTTCAGTCTGACCATGGGGTAAGATCAGTGTCACTGCAGCACATTTTTGAGAAGTCCTATTACAAAAGCTTCCTTCTCATTTTAGTTGAAAGCAGACATTGTTATCTATAATCAGCTGTATGCTTTACCTTTACTTGTCTACAGCTCAATTTAATATTGAATTTAAAGCACAGCTTATCATATTTCCTTCTACTTGTTTCAACAAACTAGCTTGTAAAATGTCTAGGATTAGTTATTTTTAAAGCTTTATATTTCTACCAGGCCAACAGCACATAGATTTTGATTCTATATCCAACAGACTATTTCGACCAACCATTAAGAAAAACGGACAGAAATGAGAATTCAATACAACAACCCTCTGTGGTGTAATAAAGCGATTCATTTACTATGGCTCCTTTTCTATTCTGTATCCAGCTGAATCTCAATAGATGTGTTTGAGGTTCATTATTGGTTCTGCTTAGGCACACTGAAAAACGTCCCTCCTCTGCAGTACTGATGTGACTTGAGGGCCTCTGTTCTGCATCGCTATGAAAAACTGCAATGTCACACATTTCTAACAGTTTGCAGCTAAATTATCTCGAACACAACAGACAATCCTTTCTTAAAATAACAATCAAAATAGTCATTTATAAAATGATTCAACTTACCATCCCATTGGAATTATTTATTCCATTCATGCTAATTTTCGTTACAAATCTAACAGTCGGTGGTACTTCGGGATATTTAGGTCCGCACTCCACTTTCAGGCTGTATATCCTGTTTTCATAATTAGTCTGAGAAATGAGGAAAAAGTCAAAGGTTAATGCCGAAATGACAAGTGGAACATGAAAGTGAGAGGATAACGAACACATCAATTCATCAAAGAGAACAGACCCACACAACTTGAGAAAAAAAAAAAAAGAAGTCTGCATGCACTTCACAATCTGATTTCATGGTTAGTATTCTATACGATAACATCACACAACGATAGACTACAGACGGAAACACAGCGTCGCACTAAACTCAAGGTTTTATGATGGTACATTTGAGACGATTTAAGAATAAAGAAGATTTACAGAATAAATTGAAGGGGAACACAACAAATCAATATATCATCAAAATGCAAATGTCCAGGGAGCACAAAATGAGAAAGTTTAAAAATACACCTTCCAAGAGATCTCCATTACTTTTTAATTAATTTTACAAACTAATAGCTTAAGGCTTGAATGCTTCTGTTCCCAACCACTACAATATAGAAATAACCATAACTTTAACTGCACTAATACTAGCACTTACCTTTTCTATAAAAAACCTAGCTGTGTGTACTGCGCTAGACTAACTGAGACTTGTCAGGGCACTTGTGTACTGTTGTTGTTCTCTCGTTGATCTGATTGCTTCTATTGTTCTCATTTGTAAGTCGCTTTGGATAAAAGCGTCTGCTAAATGATTAAATGTTAAATGTGCACATGCAAAAATATGATGTTTTTTCTCAGCAGCTCTCAGTATGTGTGTGGTTTTTTTTTGAAGTACAAATATCTAAAGATTCTTAAATCAAAATAAATTTTCTCGGGAAGCAATGACTTAAGATAAGAAGTCTTATTTTCTGAGAAACTGATCAAAATGAAAAACTTAATTTAAAGAGAAAAGTTTTCACGCTCTTTTGATGGATATTTGTTCATGTTTTAAGCATAAACTCAATTTTGTTCAGTTTCTCAGAAAACATTTATTTTGCATCTCAAGTGAACGTATCGTGACTTGTGATATATCGTGAATATCAAGGATATTTAGACATTTCTATTGCAGTGCATGCATATTAAATGCTATAAATTCATGAATTTAAGACTTTTTGCTCCAGTTTAAGACCTTTTTAAGGCCTTAATTTATAGACTTTTTAAGACCCGCAGAAACCCTGTAACATTTATCTTTGCATGATGACATTTAAAACAGAAAGGAATTCACCAATATTATCTGTACACAATTATCTTGCAATTTCAGGCTATCTGAGTATTTTGGATGCAAAAGAAAACCACTTCTGTTTGGCAAACTACCAAGTTAAAAGCTCCCTGTAAAAACATAAACAAACTAAAAGATACAATTATCTTACTTCGCCTGTAGAACAGCACTATTATTATGGAGAATCTCAAAAAAAAAGGTCAGATTTCACCCTGAATTCAAAATAAAAAATTTTATAAATTACATTTTAAAAAATTAAGGAAATTTTAGGACCATTAGCCCCTTCAGACCTGAATAAAAAAAAATAATAATAATAATTTATCCCATTAATATTTGCTCTTGTATAATTGTATTGGTTTAATCAAGAGATCATGTGATGTCGATTTCAATGAACGCAGGGTCTGAAGAGGTTAAGATTATTTGCACATTATTTTCATACCAATTCAGAATATTTCTACACCTAAAACTTACTGCAATTTGAAAAAAAAATAAAAAAAAAATAAATAAAAGAGAACTCATTCTCATCCTGCCTGGACACAGTGAATTTGTTTTATTACAAACAACATCAATTAAATTTATAATGAAAGCGCTTAACTGTCATGACAATTGTGTCATTGCAAACGGTCATAAAAACAGGCTTTATTATCTTTATGCAAAATATAATTTCAATAATTTTCATGGTGAAATATGACCTAAGTTTCATGGTAGGTTTCAGTTCACCCATTAAGCAAATGAAACAAAATCACAATTTATCCTGAAGACCTCTGAGTGGTCCATATTTCCAGACCAATTCAGAATCGGCTGCCAATTGGAACAAATACATAAATAACTGAAGTTTGTTTCTGCTGCAGCACTGCTTTCATAGCATGCATCTTTATCTTTAATCTACACCACCAGCGGTCATGTGTCAATTAGTGTAAATGCAAAAAAAACATCTTGATTTCTAAACACTTCATTTGGAGAATGTAATACTTTCTTCAAATGAGTCATCGGTGTTGTCTGCTACATTAAACATGATTAAACAGCAAACATACTCGTGCAGGTCCGATGATCATGCCTGTCCACCGTGTGAGAGTCATATCCTCGTCATCCTCCAGACCCCAGCTCACCGTCCCATCACCGACACCCTTCTGTCCTTCCTCAAGCTCTTCCAACAAACGAAAATTACGAGGGACTTTAACTCCTGCAAGAATCAATTCATGAACAATTATAAACAGTGTCTCTGTAAACCTTTGTTTGCAGCTTTGTTCGTATTTGACGTTTAAAATAGTTTTAGATTAAGTATGATTTGCCTAACTCGTTTAATTATTATGCATGCTGTTTTTATGAGTTCATATTAATCGAGTGACTTCACAGACACCACAAGACTACGTAAGTGCAAAGCAAAAGGAATAAAAGTTGATTAAAAACAAATGGGAAACCTACAATATACACTTTTCCTTTCCTTATGTATTTATTATTAAATTTATGTTAAAAATCTTCATTCAGGGTTCCCACACCATTTGATCGATGAATTCCCGTCAATAAATATTAAATATTTAAGAGCAGAGCACAGCTAGAAAAATTTATATTCAATATAGAAAGATTTTAGATTTTATTTATTCCCACGACTCTTTCCTGGAAATCTCAATTATTAAAATCTCAATTTTCGTTTACAGTTTTTCCATGCCAGTGTGAACTCTGTTCACTGTACAAGTACAATAATAACACCGCAAATGAACAGAATTAAACTGAAAAGATTCCTAATAATTACGATCACAAAGTTTGTATACGTTCACAAACGTTTCAGAGAGTTGCATATTTAATTTAATATGAAACCAACATGTGTTTCCTTTTTTTTTTTTGTGTGGATGTGCAAAACCTATTATCTGAGGTATATTTTAATGCTTGATTTTAACATTATTTCATATGAAACCAACACAGCTTCTCTTTTTTGTGAACGTGAAAAACCTCTTATTTAATGTGCTATTTAATTTTAGTACTCAACCAAGACAAAAATGCTACTGTAGGCACATTTAAGTGAATGACACCTATGAGATTAAAACACAAAATCTGTGCAGTTTCAAACGAGAAACGTTAGTAATCTGTGCATCTGAGTATCACCTAGCGTTTTCAAAGATACTGCTGAAAAAGTGGAGGGACAAGCTTCGCAAGTTCAGGTGAGGCTCTAAAGGAAAGGCTGATCACTCGTTTGTGAATGATTCAGGAAACGACACCCATGTTGCTCTTTCAGTGTTTCTCACTTCCTCAAAATCTCAAGACGATCGCGAGCCTGAAAAAGTCAATACATTTCTGATGAAAGATCGGCTGATGCATCTGACCTCATGTACACATTCAAGATAATATGTAAACGCGCATATGTAAATGAAACTCAGGGCTGTATCTGATTCTAGATGTGCACGTTTCCAAATTAGCCTGTGCAAATGCAAAGATCTAATCCTATGAGTTTTAACATGTTTAAAAATTCAATGCTTTTCTTTGCATATAAACTCTAAATGTCATTTGATCTGATCTTACACTGCTGTAATATGAAGCTACAGACTACATTAAAAGATTGCAATGAATTTCTCACAATTAAATAAGCCTAACGGGTTTAAAAGTCTCCTTGAGTGTATAATAAACCAACCTCTCATAAACTAAACGTCATGTAACGTTATTCTATTATGAAATGGCTAAAATGAGTGTTGTTATGCACCTATATATCCATTTTACACAATCACAACGCACTTCCCCAAATATTTATTATCTTTAAGAGGTTTAAATGACTCTGTGAGGGAGTAATAACCTGCTCAGGTGCTGTTATGACAGATAAAGAGCAGTTATAGGCCCGTTTGTCATGACACTGGACGGAACCAGCAGCAGCAGCACGCGCGCGTCAGTGCTCCGCCTCGCCTAGCATTTGCACAGATGCACCCGCCCAACTGCAATATTCAGCATTTAATATACACCTTACTACTATATATGAGCTTAATTATACCTGAAGTCTTTCTATAATATTGATTAGCTGATGATAAAAAATAAACACGATGTTATTTTTAAAGTAAACGTCTATGTGAGGGCCGTTAGCTCGATGCTAACCCACACACACACCGTTCAAACTGCACACAGATCTGTTAGGTGATGTAAGTCAAGGCGTCTGATCACGGGAAACCTCTCGGATAATCTATATAGGGTCGTGAGGCACGGGCTGGGCGCTTCTGTTGTTAAAATACGGCCGCAGAGGACCGCGAGGACTGAAGAGATCGTGAGACAAACCTGAGGAGGCCGCCATCATCTCCTGTCCGAATCCAAAAGCGTACGAAAGCGTGACGTCGACGCGTCACGTGACTAATGTCTGTAGAAAGAGCGAGAGGGGGGCGTGGCTCCATCGCAATTTATTAATATATAATTTATTACGCTTGAGCCTAATTTTTTATTTATTTTTATTTTTTTACAATATCACATTTAAGGACACTTGAATTCAGTTTCATTTCACTAGTTCACCTTGAGGGTGTTGTCATGTTTTTAGGTGATGCAGTTAGAAATATAGCTAATTGGTAATTTTATATCTTTGTCCTCTGTTTCACTTTTTTACCCCTTTTTTTAAGTGACAGATTTGATGAGAAAACAGCACAGACATCAGAGCATAAGTAATGCATTTGATTTTGTGCTATTTTTTACTTCATCTGTTTAAATTCCTAAAATTACACAATTATATAATTTCCTCCTATTCTGTTAATTTAGTTTCCATTGTGTAAATACTCCATTGATAAAAACACATCAAGTTCTAGTTGTCATCGTGTTGTTCTTGCACCTTGTATAAGTGATTCTTTTCGAGGTTTTAACCAGCGATAAACCACCAAAGTCTTCTCTTGAACAACAAAACTCATTTATTGCAACCAGAAATTGTCCATACATATGACTATTAACAATAATTGCTGGATAGGATAAAGAGGAAGCAGCAGTCTGACACAGCGATGGTTCACAGAAGCCGAACAGTCTTTCCCGTGACAGTCAGATAATCTTCATCAGCTAGTGCTCTGAGGGCCTCGTCAAACATGTCCTTTGTGATGGCCTGAGATGAGAGGAAAAGAGCAGTTTACGTCATTTCTTACCAATATATAGCTGGAGTATCTGCATTATTAGTTCTATTAAAATTATAATAATACTAAAAAGAAAGCATACCGCTTCAGACTGGCCACGAAGATCATCAAACAGCTGCTGGTACTTCATAGCTGGTGTTTTGCCCTTTGATTGGATGAGTTTTTTCAGAGCCTGAGCCACTTCCTCCTTACGCTTCCTTGCTGTAGCACTCATCCCTGTCCAGACACAACCAATACATTTGAATACAACATCCACAGGTACTAGTTAAGATATAATAAAAGGATAAGCTGAGGAAGAGCACTGAAAAACTGAAGTGTAACTAATAATACAAATAAATATTTTATACACTTTAATTACATTGATTTATTACCATTTTATTAATTTAAAATATTTATTAATTGTTCTCTTATAAAAGTGGTCTCCATAAGCATTCATATCTGTACAGAATAAACCAACCTATTAAAACCACTATAATCTGCATTCGGCATTAACACGCATTAGTTAAGGATAACTGGTGAAAATAAATTGAGGAAGAGCACCGATTATGAACATTTAAAAAAAAAAAAAGTATAACAAATAATAAATAATAGTACTTTATATAATTACGTTACCGATGTATTATTACTATTTTATCCATTTAAAATATTTTAATAATTTTAAAAGTAATATTTGATTACGGAAAACTAGCCAATAATAAATAAATCTACATAATAATGATAATAATAATAATAATTATTATTATTATTATATTGCATAATTTAATAATGTATATTGTTTAATAATTATGTAATTAAATTATCCATTTATTTTATCTAAAAAAGATTTTGTTAGTATAAAATAATTATTATATTTTTTGAGCATAAAATATATATATATATATATATATATATATATATATATATATATATATATATATATAAATAAATAAAATTTATATTAATATTTTGAGGAACAGCCCTCAGTTACTAATAAATCATTTGATTATGAAGTAATTTTCTAAATGACAAACGTAACAAATAACATTTTACATCATTAGACTATTATTCATTATTATGAATAATAATTTATTATTACTCTCAATAACTTAACATTTTAATTCTTTTCTTTTGAGTTATAAATAAGCCCGTGTGGCTTGACCTGACCAGTACTAACAGAGTACTACTTTCTCTCTAAACCCTACCTGTGGTGAGGATGGAGATGTCCACGAATCCTGTCCTGGGATCAGTTGCGGACTGTTTCAGGGCCTCTCTGTGCAGTCTCTTGGCTTCCTCCACGTCGATGGACTCGACTTTGCTTGAGAAGCGTACTTTAGCGTGAGCTTCAGCCAGTCTGATGAGGGACTCCAGCTGACGGGGGTACGCAGACACCATCCCTCTGCCGCTGCCGATCTTACGCATGTCTACATAAGCCTGCAAGGGTCAAAATTAATGTAAACATGCCATACTACACTACTACAGATGCACTGATCTATATCGTTTACTTGCCTCTATAAGAGCCTGACTAGCTTCCTCACTGAGTCTGGGATGAACAGATGTGCGAGCGAAAGCGATGTAGTCTTTCAGCACGGCCATGTCCAGATGCTCCTCTTCGATCTGCTCTTCACTCTGATAATACAGAGACACGAGGTGATGCGCCAGACGCCTGTCATACGCCTCATCCTGAGGGTCCAGCATCAGGAAGATCAAATCAAACCTAAGAACCAGAGACGTTTGAGTTTAGTGTTTGATAGAAGAAAACAGGAATGCTCAGGTGAGGTTAAAAAAAAAAAAAAAAAAAAAAAAAAAAACCTAAAAAACAGCATTTGAAAAAAAGTATTTTAGTATTTGGATTTTAAGCTTTAAAACAGTTTGAGATCATTAAAGACAAAATTGACCCCATTTACTATCTATAATAAATGTCTCTAGTGTTACTGTGTACAATTCATCAGTTTAACAGTTTATATAGTGCATTTTCTCCACTTCTGAGAGGACTTTATTGCACACACACACACACACACAAAAACATGTTCATAAATTCAGTACCATTCAAAATTCTGGGGTCAATTAAGTTTGTGGTCGGTAACTTTTAAAGAAATTAATACTTTTATTTAGCAATGATGGATTTAATAGATCAAAAGTCACAGTAAAGACATTTATAAATCTCTTACAAAAATTTTAAATAAATGCTGGTCTTTTGAACTTTTATTAAAGAATCTTTTAAAAAAAAAAATTTTTAATATATTAAGCAGCACATCTGCTTTCAACCACTTACTTTGGTATCGGTGAGGTAGTGTTTTTTTTTTAATTAATTTTAATTTTAAAAAAATGTAAAATTTTGAATGTTTAAATTACTTTCATTTAATTTTAAGGTTTTAGTAATTTTGTGGCATGTTTGTAATTTTTACTCTTTTTTTTTTTTTGTTTTGTTTTTTTAAAGACGACTATGGTTGTTGTTTTTTAAGTTTCTGTTATTTTATTACGTCCAGTTGAACTAAATGAAAATGATAAATGTTGCAACTAGCTTGTTAAGCTAGTTAACATTTATTTCAGTTAACGTTTAAGAAACAAAAGTGTTTATTTACAGTTTAGACTAACTATTAAAACCAAACTTTTGCAGTGTAGCTCACTCTCTTCACAATCAACTGTGATCCTGATGGATAAAGCATTCTTGCTTTCTCTCAGAAATGCATCACATTATGGATGTTAAGTATGTTGTATATACTGTGTCATGTTGTGTTCTTACCTGGACAGAAGTGTGTGAGGCAGCTGGATGTTCTCTATAGTCGTCTTCTTGGGATTCCACTGAGACTCCACCGGATTGGCTGCGGCGAGAACGGAGGTCCGAGCATTAAGCTGGCAAATGATCCCAGCCTGGGACACACAAAGACTGCATTAATTACCTGTCCTGACAAAATCATTCACTCATGAAAATGATCGTTCACGCATCGCCCTCACCTTAGCAATAGAGAGCGTTTGCTGCTCCATGACCTCATGCAGCACAGACCGCGTGCTGTCGCTCATCTTATCGAACTCGTCGATGCAGCAGATGCCGTTGTCGCTGAGCACGAGTGCTCCTGTCTGCAGAACCAGCTGTCGGGTTTCCGGGTCCTTCATCACGTACGCTGTGAGACCCACAGCGCTGGATCCTTTCCCAGACGTGTACTGACCACGAGGAACCAGGTTATACACGTACTGCAGCAGCTGGGATTTACTGGTGCCCGGATCGCCACAAAGCAGGATGTTGACCTCTGCGCGGAAGTTTCCGCGGCCCGTCTGAGTGAAGTCCTTACGGGTCCCGCCAAACAACTGCAACAGGATGCCCTGGAAAAAATGCCTACAATCAACTCACATCCTGAGAAACATTTGAATAAAGTGAGGTAGCTGCACCAGCTGAAACTCACCTTCTTGATGTCCTCGTGTTCATAGATGCTGGGCGCCAGGGCAGACGACAGGCGTTCGTAGACGTCCGGTTTGGCCGCTAGCTCTTTGAGCACTGCGACCCGTTCTTTGGTGAAGAGTTTCTGCTCGCCGTCCTCGTCCAGTCCATGAAGACGCTTCTCATCCGTCTTCCTGAAGTGAATGGCATCGATGTGGGTCTTGTACACAGACTTCACCTGGCTCTGTCGTGGGTTCAGACGCATGGGGGCGGCTCTGTAAATGCCTGATGAGAATAACAGACACGCTGCTTAGTTTTTTCACAATACCACTTATCTTAAAACACAAGACAGTGTTAAACTTCAACTAACATCAAACCTTTTAAAAAGTTGGATCAAATTCTATTTTCAAATCCAAGCACTTGTGCTAAAACATTTAGATTTGAACAAGTTAAATAAATTATTAAATAAAGAATCATAACACAAACAACTACTAACATTATTAATATTAATAAATGATAAAATACTATGCAACACAATATACTTAACATTTTTACACTAACATTTATTAATATATTTTACACTATTCTATGAACAATCAATATAAATGATAAAATATTATACATTATATATTATTAAAAATAACTTATAGTATTATGTATGCATATAACAGTATACACAATATAAGTTAACATTATATAATATCATCATACAATATAAAATTCTATTATAATAACTATTCATGACAATTAATCAAAAAATAAAAGAACTTCATATATATTTTATTATTATTTTTAATAAGTTAAAATATTGTATTATTTATTATTACAAAAAACACAAATGTTAGGAAATCTGAACTTTCATTTTTTAAATTTCTTGACTATGTAATAAACTGTTCTTATCAGTTTTTCTACAGAAAAGTATCCTAATGTAATGGGTCTGAAAGTTTAGCTGTTAAACTATGTCTGCTCCATAACTTTGAGGAAGCTACAATACAGTCACTGTTCAGATTAAAGAAAGAGGAGAGTTCAAATAGGATCAGGTACTCTATAGAACCGCATAAAGCTTCAGTGACAGCAGGTCGTACCAGTGATGTTTATTCTGTCTCCAGGTTGCACTTTGTCAACTAGGTCATTGTGTGCATAGACGACTGTGGTGTGTGGCGTCTGACCCGCAGGCATGTCCTCCGGAGATTCCTGCAGTTTTATCTGTCAGGACAAAAGATATTGAAATAATAATAATAATAATAATACGCCTCGATTTTTGTTAGGGTCGAAAGGACTAGTAAACAAATGCAACCAAGAATAAAAACCTTTCTTAACCAAGTTAAATAAATAAAGATTATAAATGAACTCACCATTTGTTTGTCAGAGAAGGCGGAGCGGTTATGCATCAGCGCCATGCTGTGGGTGGTGTTGCAGTTGCGGCAGACGGCAGGTTCGGCGATGCGGCCGCGGTCCACCTCCACACGCGTGTTAAACGCACACACCTGACAGCGGAAGAACGCCTCCTGCATCTCAGGGATCAGCTGAGAGGTGCGGATCACCATCCCACTGATAGTGATGAGCTGGTCGATATCTGAAAGGAGATGAGAGACCATCACGTGACGGCTGCAGACATGTGTCAATAAACAGCGTGCCATCACTGCTTCTCTTACCTTCAGGGTTGAGCGCACGCATGTTTCTAGTTTTCAGGGCACTGTAGGGACGCACTTGAATCTGATGCTCCAACACAGAGTCTGGGAAACGGTCGAAGAAGAGCTCATTGACGGCCATATCAAAAGTGGGGATGACTTCCTGTGAGGATAAGAGTCAAAGAGTTCAGTAACAGGTCAAAGTGACAATACAAGAGTTTTTTTTCACGTTGTTGAAAGAAAAAGTTCACCAAGGCTGCATTTATTTGATTAAAAAAGTCAAACTGTGAAATATTATTCCAATTTAAAAGATCTGTTTTCTATGTGAATATATTTTTTGAAATCAAATTTATTCCTGTGAAGCAAAGCTGAATTTTCAGCATCATTACTCAGTCTTCCGTGTCACATGATCCTTCAGAAAACATTCTAATATGCTGATTTGCTGCTCAATGTTGAAAACTCTTTTTTAGAATTCTTTGATGAATAGAAAATTCAAAACAACATTGCAACATTATACATCTTTACTTTATTATACATTTAATGTGTTCTTGCTGAATAAAAGTATTAATTCCTGTCCAAAAATAAATAATTAAAAAATCATACTGATCCCAAACCTTTATGGGTAGGAACTTTTGATGTTTATTTTTTATTACTAATCTCATTACTCTCTCACCTGTGGATAACAGATCAGCTGACGGTAGAGATCGGCATCAAACGTCTGAATATGACTGCAGTTCACATTCAATACCGGCTCTCCAACAACGCTGATCTGAAACACATATTATAACACAAGATCTGGATATTAAGGATTCTGCATCACTAAACATGAGCAATCATTGTTTATGCCTTCCTAATCAGTACTGCACTCCTCACCTCATCCAGTTTCTGCATATAAAGAGGTTCATTCAGATCCAGCCCAGCGTTCTCCTCCTCTCTGGAGCTGGGGTCTGTGAATTGCTGAAGGAAACGCTGCAGAAAAAAAAAAAACACAGATTCTCAACCAAAGATCATTTTGGCATGGACGAATAGCTTTATGTCAGTCAGCTGTGGATGGCTGTAGTGACACAGACTGCAACCACACCTGAAACTTCTCCTTGCAGGTTCCCACGTTGACATCAGTCCCCCAGATCACCAGCCTCTGTCCTGCACCCTGCTCACTGCCGGCCACGGCATCTCCAGACGGCTGAGAATGACGAGAGATGCACAGATCCAAATAAATAAATGCATGCATTGATCAGGGATGCCATTTTTCTATTTATATGGATAAGTGATACTTTAAAATTATTTATATACTATTATATTTTATAACATTATGAATGAACTTTTATTTTTATAGTTTCAGTAATCATTTTAATGTTGCATTAAGGGATTTTGTTGCGTGTCATTTTTCATTTCTAAATATTACTAATTCTGTTTTTTTTTTTTTTCCCAGTGTGTTTGCTTATACTTTATATTTTGAAATGCTTTTATTTCATATTTTCAGATTTAATTTTAATTTGTAGTCAATTTGTTCTGCGTTTTGTCTTTTTCTTTTTTCAAAATATTACGATTTATTTTTTTATGTAGTTAGTTATTTTAGTTTCAAGAAACTTATTTCAGTTAGTTTTTAATGCAACATTTCTAATATATTTTATTTAGATTTATTTCACTTTAAGTTGTCAAGCAGATTTTAGCTAAAATAGTATAGACTTAAGATGGATAATGTGGATTTCTGTATTTTGTGACCTTAAGTATTATCCAGCACAATAGTATTGCAATAATCATATATTGCTTTATAGTCGTTCTAAAAATTTAAATAAGATAAAAATAATTTAATTCATATTTACATATAATTATTATTATTACATTATACTGTAATACTAAGAAAAAGGTTTTCCCTCTTTTTTGTCCTTAGCTGATCACATGCCTGATGCACATGAACAAACCCCAAAAACAGTCCATACTTACAACAGAGTAAAATATTAACAATTATAAGTAACCATAAATATAAAAAACACAACCAGCAACTCAAAAATCAAAAGATTAACCTCAAACTATTTACTTTTTTTTTTTTATGAAATGACTAATAACAACAACTTTCACTCACTGGCTCCGAATGCATGTCGACCTGTGGAGCTTTCCGGACAGATCCCAGGTCGGCCCGCTGACGTGCTGGGGTCCCGCGTATGCCGCTGCGGGGCGTTCCTTCCACCCTGGAACTGGGAGTGCCGTACATCAGCGGAGAACTCGCATCGACCTCACTCTGCACGACTGGATAAAACAAATCTTGATGAATCCTCAAATCAAACGACCTCTAAAAATCTGCTTAACAATTCAATGCAAGTAAAATGTGGAATACGAGCTGTACCAGAGCGTGGGGCCATAGGGCTGGAGAACAGCGACACGTCCATGGCTGGAGACGTGGGCATGGGCTGAAGCTCTGTGGATGTGTCATGAGCTCTCGACCGCTGTGACGGAGGAGAGAGAGGGTCCTCACTCGCAGCTGCAAACACACACAAACCATTCACATGCAGTTTCAGTCAAAGACAAAACTAACTGTGGATCTTCGAGAAAACACTACACGCATGCCAGTATATGTGTGCATTCAAAGTCAATGTAACTCACGGGTCGGAGGGTCTCTCTTACGGCTCTGGGATGCTGGTGAAGACATCTCGACTCAAAACTAAAAGGTCAAGGTCTCAAAATTAGTAAGCTGGAAAAAAAATTCATTAAAATGAGTAATGTTCACTACATTTTAACATTATTATATTTTAACATTATAAATTAAATTACTTAGTTTTTAAGTTGTACTAACATTAAATTCAGTTCATGTAAATAGTTGCATGTTTATGTTTCATACACAGACTACTTCTGTATATATGAAACCGAATATCATTTAACGTATGATAATGACTTATGACATACAATAACTGATGATTTAAGGTTATTATAACCGGTTATAATTATAAAACATTATGCAAATATCATAACTGTTATATAATAAAAGTTATTTTTATACTATGACAGAAGACGGTAAAACTTTTAATAAAAATGGCAATGCATCACAAAACATTTACCCAAATTAGTACCCAAATGCCTAGCTAAATACGTCATGGATAAACAAATTAATAATCAACAACAGACTCTGAAACAAGTTTAATGCTTGCATGAGATTTCAATAAATTAAAAACTGTCCACATATAAAAACTTATTAATATTTAATCTACGCGTAAATCTACGTAGCACACTTATTTTGTAAGCACTGATTGAGAAAGGAATTATAAGTTTTATTACGAAAGCATGAAGGATGTATAGGAACTTTTTGAGATGCTACATTTATACTCGAACAGGCAACTAGCAGCACGCTGCATCACCCACAACAACGACATCAATGAGTATTTTAACCAGAACTATTATTTTTAAAAAATAAGCTCACTATGTCAACATCCAGTTGACCGATACCTTTCTTTTTAAGATTATCGTGATTACGTTCACTTTCAAACACGGTGTTTTTATACAGAAATACAACACTTACCGTGCGCACTGTCTCCCTTCCAATGTGAACGGTGGCGCGAAACTGTCTGTGACGTAAATTTCGCGGGGAAATTTTGACCAACCAACAATACGCTCCTCACTATCAGCCGAGAGGGGGGAGAAATGAGCCACGTGTGTGCTTAAATCATGTAAAACTCTTTATTTTTTAGATTACGCAATACAGTTGCGATTACTTATGTGTAAAATTACAATAAACTATTTTTCAAACGGTCTTAACAGCAGGCTGACAATTACAGGACGGGTGACATAAACGAATCGCGTCAACTGTTTGGTATCGTCCGAAGTTTTCGCGGGAAAGAACATCAACACAGAATAAATAGAGGCCATTCCTCTAACATCCACTAGATGTCTATGTGGACAAGATGAGGTGCTAAAACATGCCTGCATATAGAAAAACAACTGTAGCATCCTCAGAAAATTATGAATGACTTTTTGACCCCATTAATGAAGAGTACTTATTAATACAAGTCTAAGGAAGGGAAATAAAACAAATTTTAATTTGCATTGCTTATATAACTGCAAAATGATTTATTTTTTACATTTTATTAAACGTAACTAGCAACAAATAACCAAATTTTCGTGCTTTAATTCGACTCTCGTTTCAATGTATATTATTTTTGTACTGAATTTGTACGTTCAATGTGCTTCTCAAATAATGGATGAGAAAAAAATAAATGAATAAATGGACGTATATTTCCAAGTATAAAATACAGTAAACACCCTTAACAACAACAACAACATAATAATAATGACAACAATAATAATAATGAACCAAAATATTTTATTCGTATTTATATTAATTTTCTCTCGATGATCCTTCTTTCTTCGTATTCAAACATGCCCTCATGTCCAACAAAATTAAGTATAATAATAATAATAATAACAAATACGAACGACAACAACAACAATAACAATAAAATAATAATAAAAACTAAACAAAAAAAACTTTTAATTTATTTATTTAGTGATGGCGCATTCATTTAATTTTCTCTCACTGATCCTTCTTTCTACACATACATACGCATTCAACTTGAGGTCATAATAATAATACAGAACAAAATATTCATAATAATACGTATAATAATATAATTTAAATTATTATTATTATAAATGCGAACGAAAATCCATAATTGTAATAAAAACAAACGAACCAAACATTCATTTTGTCAATATAAATGCTTTTGTGTGTGTGTGTGTGTGTGTGTGTGTGTGTGTGTGTGTGTGTGTGTGTGCATTAGGCGAAATGAATTTGCTCTCATTAAAAAGTTCTTCCACACTTGCATACGCATTCAAACATGTCCTCATGTCCCACAACATGAAGTTCTTGACAGACTGTTCTTACGAGCTGCTGGTAGGCGTTCATGCACACCCGAGTCTCCTCAAATAGGAGCACAGGCGGAACATGTGACTGCCGCTGGACATTCACTGGCTTCTGGAAGGGGGCGGTGACGCCGTGACGCAAGCCGAGCGCTTGTACTTATGCAGGCGGACGGCAGAGTTTCGATAGAGAGCTACGAGGACTTTAACACCTGTTCGCGAGACAGCCAGACTTTTAGAGATACGCGCTAGGTGCGCGAGACAGGGTGTGATTGCGCGTGAACTATTACGCCTTTTGTGGACTGGGACAAGGAAAGCATCTGCTGGCTGAGTTTGAGTTTCGCTGCGTCCATGTCTGACATGTACAACCTGGACTCGCAGTGCGTAACGCCACCATGCAACATGAGCTGGGCCATGGAGCCTGCCAACTTCTATGACAATAAAGTCATGTCAGGGGATGCCAAATCTGGGGGAGAGCATGGCATGTCCGAGGACAACAACAATAATAACAGCAGCAGCACTAACAGCATGATGGATCTCAGTAACGCGCCTGCCATCTACGATGATGAGAGCGCCATCGACTTCAGCGCATACATCGAGTCCATTTCCACGGTTCCTCTGGAGATCTGCAACGACGAGCTCTTTGCAGACTTGTTCAACAACACCGTAAAGCATGAAAAGCCCGACTTTTACCTGGCAGGCGCTTTTGCGCAAAAGAGCTCGGAGAGGCTGCAGCACCAGGATGGGGGATTTGGCAAGGGCGCGTTTTGCGCACCGATCAAGAAGGAGGCGGACTGGAGCGACAGCGAACTGTCCTCGTCCCTACCATCTCAGATCGAGACGTGCGCGCAGACGTCCGTGAGCCTCATGCACACGGGCCAGCCGACACCTCCCACCACACCTGAGCCAGAACCCCACTCTCGGAGGAGGCTGGGAAAGGAAAGGGGCAAAAAGACAGTCGACAGGCACAGCTCCGAGTATCGGCAGCGGCGCGAGAGGAACAACGTCGCCGTGCGTAAAAGCAGGGACAAGGCGAAGCAGCGCAACCTGGAGATGCAGCAGAAGATGATCGAGCTGAGCGCCGACAACGAGCGCCTTCACAAAACCATCGATCAGCTGACGCGAGAGCTCAGCAGCATCAGAAACTTTTTCAAACACATGCCCGAACCTTCTTTTGGTGCTGCGGCGCGCGCAGCTGTTGACAGTCGGTGACGCGCGTCGGGGAAAGAGGGAGTGAGAGACAGCGCGCTCCCTAAAAACCTTGCCAAAAACATACCTCAGTGAACTTCAATTACTATGTTCTTCTGTAGCAGACGTGCATTAAGTTACACATTGGATGATGGACTTTGGCACCGCATGGTGTCGTGCTTATTTTTGTGAATGTTTTTGTATTCTAAATTATTACAGAAAAAACTTCATATATGTTTTTATGGTACTTGTTTTATAATTCCCCAAAACTTCGTAATAATGCAAGAGCATGTTTGAAATTGTACAGTGTGTATAAATGTATAATAAAACGACGTGAATTTTCAAAAAGATCCATGTGAACGCGCATGTGTGCACGGGGGCGGGTCTGAGGGGGCGTGGTCTGTTGAAAGGTGTAGCTGTCAGTCAGCATTGTGAGCATAGAGATTTTTAAACTTAAAAAAAGTCAAATAAGGTTTGTGGTAAACACTAGAAAGACACTTTTGCAAATGTCAGATTAATCTAACTGTTGTGTACCATTTCAAATTAGAAATAAAACTATGTAAAATCAATTTTGCATACTGGTTATTAGACACTTAAAAATGATTGTACTGGTTGATCTTTAATGAAAATGACTTAGTTATTTGGTGGCATAAAACTTTTATTTATAGTAAACATAGGTATTCAGCTATCATAGAGAGCAATAAATAAATTAAAGTACAAATAATTAAACTTCAACACCACTATAATGTAATCAATCAGCTGATATTGGACATCACATGAGCATGATTCATCCTAATATTATTAGTTGATGGTTCAGTTTCAAAATACTCTGATACTACAGGCTTCAGAATGATCTTTGGTAGAATTATTCTAGCACTCTACACTTTTTTGTTTATTTACATACATTTGGAAATAAGGCAAGACCCGTGTTGACTAATTATTCTTCTTAAACCATAAAATTAGCAGATAAGTGTGCTAGACAAACTCCTCCAAACCCATCCAAACAGTGTGACTTCTGTTGACGACGTGGACGAAGGCGCTGAGAGGACCGATCTCCGACCCAAGAACATTTTCCACACTGCAACCCTGTCAAAAACAAACAATTAATTGTGAATTCAAAACAGAAATGGTTCTAAATGACTGACACTTTCACATGGTCCAGAAATGTACATCTTGTTGAGTTCAAAAGAGATTTAATGGTCTTTTGCTGCAACTGAAAAAACATGCACATGAATGCATTAATATCATAATTTGATTCATACGATGTGGCAGGGATATGGGAGAAATTCTGTATGAAACATTGATATTTTTTGTTAACTCACAGACAACCCTGGAAATCATTTAGACTCTGAAGGCCTCAGGAAATCAACCCTGTCTGACCTCATCTAATCAAGCATCTTAAGCCATTTTCGCTTGACAGCATTAGACAAAATAATGTTAAAGGCTTCTTTTACATGGTGAGACTTGCATCAACTAAATGCATTCAGTAAATTCTTAATAGTTTACACTTAAGACTATGAGATTTTGTGATTAAGAAACAAGTCAAAATAACAATAAAACACAATTTGACATTTAAGATCAGAACATCTAAACTTTGCCTTTCACATCATTAACTCAGTAGTCCCAAGCTGTCACAAACTTCATAATTTTATGCAGGTTCTGTGGGTGAAACTCATTTCTGATAACGTATAAGAGATATCTTGTTAAATCTGTTCCATAATATGTGACCCTCCACTTTCACTGAAATTTCCAGGAAATAAAACCAAATGAAGATAAGCTAGATGAAAAAAAAAACATTTTTTTTTCTGCATAAGTGATAAAATCATGCTAGCTTCACTTTCTCAAGTGTTTATGATAATCATTTTAACATCATGTGAGATGTAGATACAGGTGTCTTAGAGTTTGTTTTCAAGAATTAGTATTAGCACGAAGATGTCTGCATCATATATCAGCCCAAAATATATATATTTACATGAATCAAATGTACTATTATGATTTTATGACATTAAATATGTGATAATGTGCAAAATATCATTCTCATTAGGTGCAAAAAACGTGCTTCATTATTTAAATGGTAAAGTATGTATATATCATACTAGTACTGTCTTTAACTGTCTTTTTAAATACTTATGCTATTTAAAAAAAAAACCTGGACATGATTTTCCTATAACTAGTCAAAAGCTGATATCATTTAAATGAATGCAAATTATTTCCACTGTAAAGTACATATCTATTTTAAAAATGTTTTCTGTATTGCATTTAATTTATTCTATTAAAAAAAAGAAAGAAGGAAAACTGGACATTTTATTGTAACAGTAATGAAAATCTAACTTCATTTAAATTAATACAAATTATTATCTGCTTCATTTCATTTAAATTGTTTTTTACATATGATTCCAGCATGTTTTTGTCCCCCGTGGGAACGAACGTTTCCTGAAAGCACCTCACCTTGATTTTAACGGTACAGTGGCTCAGTGAGGAGCAGCTCAGAAACACCTCCAGCTGCATCTTTGCAGTGGGTTCATCCATCACTGCTCCACATGCTAAACAAACGAATCCTTAGAAACCAGTACACCAAAACATGTGCGTATGTTTGCTGAGTCATTTTCAGTTTGAGGGCTTGAAGGCGCCATGATTCATCACTTTAGCTTTAGCGCTTACACAGGAATGTGAAAACAATTTAGCCATGTGGTGGGTTGTGATTAAACAAAATGTAATGGAGGCTTCTTACACATTAAAGGGATAGTTCACCTTCAGTTGCTGGTCCCCACTGACTTCCATAGTGCTTTTTTTTTTCTTTCTTCACACTATGGAAGTCAATGGGGACCAGCAACTGAAGGTGAACTATCCCTTTAACTCTGAACACATATGGGTCAAAAACTCTACAAGACCAACACATGCATTTAGCATTCCAGGACAGCACCATTATTCTATTTGTCAGAGGCTTTTATTCAAAGGACATGCATTGGTTTTTAAGGCATACATTTTTTCATGCATTTGCTAGGAATTAAACCCAAAATCTTTGCATTGCTAGCGTCATTATCTACAGTTTGACTTGTATGTCAATGACTTGTATGTCAATGCAACAGTTTTACTTTTCTATAATCTGAAAGAAACATTAAAAAAGGATCCTCTGCAGTGAATGGGTGCCGTCAGAATGAGAGTCCAAACAGCTGATAAAAACATCACAGTAATCCACAAGTAATTTCACAGCTTTTCACTTCACAAGACATTAATTGATAGTTTTGTGATTGTGATGTTTTTATCAGTTGTTTGGACTCTCATTCTGACGGCACCCATTCACTGCAGAGGATCCATTGGTGAGCAAGTGATGTAATGCTACATTTTTCCAAATCTGATGAAGAAACAAACTCATCTACATCTTGAATGGCCTGAGGGTGAGTAAATCTCCAAGCAATTTTCATTCATTTAAGTCTGTTTCTGTGGCTTTGGGATCAAAATAAAATCCCCACAAACACGACTCCTATAAAGAACTCAATTTTCTGACTTGCTTCATAATAAAGAAAGCATTTGGGACTTTACAAGATGACACAAGGAATTTGCAGCTGTGACGCTGCTTTTATAATGTCCGTAGGCATTAGTTCTCTAGAACTAATGTTAATCTGTCAGCCTATCCTCATCACAGATGCTGCACGTTGATGTTCACTTAAGATTGTTTCTGGTCTTTAAAGTTCACCAGTGTGGACTTTGAACTGGTTTAGAAGAACTTTGGACTTACTGTTGTTCTCGAGTCTCTGCAGGTGGGCCAGAAGAACGCTGTGCTTTCATCCACTGCTACAACCACACCTGCACATTAACAAATAATTCTAATCATTTCATTGACACACTTGACTCAAATCACTTTGCTTGTTGATCACAGGATAAACTATGTATTGCATTAGTAACTAACACAGTTACACTCTTAAAAATGAAGGTTCCAAAAGGGATTTTTTTCACAGTAATGCCATAGAAGAACAATGTTTGGTTCACCTTTCAGTGAAGTTTTTAAAATAACCAGTTTTGGAACCTTCTGTGGAATCAAGGGTTCCATGAATGTTAAAGGTTGTTCATGGAACCATAGGTTTATTTTTAAGGATGTCATCTTTAATCATTTGTTGACTAGTTTCAGTTTTCTGGTATTTTTACTCCTTACTGTGTAAATTAGCTCATCACTGCTCATAATTTTTACCTTCTGTTTTGACCTACTTCTGTTAAATGAGTTATGAAATTTAATACAGAAATAAATTAACACATAATCTATGACTTTGTTTGTTCAGACTTCATCTGAGGACATTTTCTGACAAATAACATCGTAAAAACATTAACGCAGCACACAAACACATCTGTGTTACTTAACAGACAGCAGGCAGCGTGATAAGACCCCTGCGTGAACCTCTACACTCTGGAAGATCCTCCGGCACGCAGCCAGAAGCTGAAATTGCTGACCACTGCAGAAGACAATTTGTGCTTGTTACACTTTTGAGTCAGATGATATGTCTTATCTTCAGGGTGAAACTGCCACAGAGATTCAAAGTCTGACATGGAGTGTCAAAAAATTGCATTTCTGTTTTCAAACCGGTCCTGCGAGCACCCCCAGCACTGCCACTCTTTCTGTGTCTCCCTTATCTATCACACCTAGGGGTGCTTGCAGGACCGGTTTGAAAACCACTGGGGAACAACCTAAACATCATTTCTGCATGATACCTCAGTATGGAAGACAAAATATTAATATAATCTAAATTTATCGCTTCGTGCCCTGGGTCGTCCACGGGGATTACAACTTGAATCATTTTCATTCAGCAGTTTTGAACATTTCCTTAAAACAGACCATCTGTAATACATTAGAAAGCATTCACGGCTGAATCTCATGAAAACATGTGCAGGTCATTTTTCAGCACAAAATAAAAAGAAATAAGTGAAGAAAAATTTATGTATTCCTGATAAAGAAAATAATGTATCTTTTTAGGACCATTAAGATTTTGTGACACTGTTTTCATGACAAGTACAAATGCAGACTTGTTTTGTGTAATTTATTTATATAATTTAATGATTTAAATAAACACTACCATGATGTTTACATACATTACAAATAATGAAAGATATTTTACATTATTCAAATAATTAATAATACAATTTATTATATTTAATCTAATTATTTATGAAAATTATCATGAAAATAATGTCAAAATGCAAAGATGAGAGCAAATGAAATGTACACAAATATAAACATTTACACAATATTTACTCAAAGTTCTCTGAAAATATTCAAAAGTTTGTTTATTTTTTTATCAAAATAAACAGTTTGTTGGTAGATTTTCTGGTAAGGATAAAGTATGCCATTACTATACCACAACAGAATTTTTGAAAAATTATTTTATTCAAATTCAATTAATTTTTTTATATATATATTATAATAATTTTAAATAATGCTTTTAAACGAAAACGAAGGGAGATTTTTTAGATTTTTGTTTTTAGAAATTCTAACTACTATTTATTTATTTATTTATTTTCAGTTTTCTATATAGCCAGGTTTTTTTTGCCTGTTTTCTACAAACCGCCATTGCAAAGCCATTCTATTAATATTACTGCAGATAAACTGACCGCTGAATGAGGCATGTGGTTAATCGATTTACATGTCAGATGTTCTCACCCTGTCTATCTAGACAGCTCTCGGGCAAAAAACAAGTTGCAAATAAGACGTTCCACGCTACTGTGTTTTCCATTTTCAGAATGATACATTTTTAGATATGTGGTATTACTGAAGACATTTAAAAAAGCAATGAAACAACTCTCAAAAACTATTAATGCTAAGAAGATGGTCAATATTTGTGGATCATTTAAAGAATAAAACAATTCAGAGAGATGGCATCAGTTTGCATGAGTTAAAATAATATAACAAGCGAATGAACAGAACACTTTGTAACAAAATGTTACTTTTATATCCCAACACCAGGCAAAAAGACAACTTCAACATGTGGGAGAAAGATCTTTAAGGAGGAAGGAGTAAATAACAAACCACAAGGTCCCTAACAAAGCATCAAGAACAAAGCCTGAGCCAACAAACAACTGGTTTCGTTTAAATGGCCAAAAATGCTGTACCCCCCAGAGATCCAGTTCTGTCAAACTGGATCATTCCAACTCCTTAAAACAAGGGAGGCTCTGGGGGAATATACCAAGTGCAGAGAGAGTACAGGAGGGTTTCTGGATCCAAGTGCTCCAGTATTATGGGCCGCGGAATTGAGAAGGATGGGTCCTCTGGTTCCAGTTGGATCACTGTCTGTTCCCAGCAGAATATCTGAGCTGGTTTACGAAAAAGGAGCAGTAGCTTAATTTCATGGAATGTTCTACAGTCATGGCTCTGAGAAATAACAACATGAAGATTAATGTAGGAAACCTCTAAATCTCAAAATAGTTCAGACGTGAAGAAGCAACCACAGAGACTTTCACCTTGAATGGCTTCCATTCAGTTGTGCCAAACTTTTCCTTAAAAAACAGATTTTTTTTATGCATTATAAAGCATTTGTGGCTGCATCTCATGAAAACATGTCAAGGTCATTTTTCATGCCAAAAATGAAAAGGAAAAAAAAAAAGAAAGAAGAAAAGTGATACCTATTTTTAGGAACATTTTGTGCCATTATTTACAATTAAGCACAAATTCACTTATTTATTTATATTGTTATTTATTTAAATAATTTAATTATGTACATAGATACTACCATGATGTATAAATACATTATTATGAAAAATATTATTTATTACAACTTATACTATACTATATAATATCATTATTTTCACATTACAGTAATGAGATTATCATGAAAATAATGTCACAATGCAAAGAAATGTTAACAGTCCAAAAACAAAAAAATATATATATATAATTCATTATTTCTCTCTTTTGATTTCAGGGTAAAACGTGATGTTCTTTACATTGTTTTTAAGATTAATCCACATAATGCCCATTTTAGGATCATTGAGATATTATTATAGTTGTTATAAAAATTCTGAATCAGTTTTTATTTTTACATTTTCTGTTTTTTTGGTTTGTTTGTGTTTGTGTGTGTGTGTGTGTGTGTGTGTGTGTGTGTGTGTGTGTGTGTGTTTTTTACATTTTCTGTTTTAATTTTAGTTAACATTTTAATTAAAACTAGTAGATGTTTTATCAAGTTAAACTAAATTAAATATAGAAATAAGGCTTGGAAATGAGATTTAATTTAATCTAGTTACCAAGGCAACATTTCTCATTTTAAATAAATTTTGGGATAAAAATGTAAAAGAATAAAAAGCTGTTCAGATAAAGGGAAAATGGCAAAGGAATTATTATTCTGCAATAATAATATGTATGTAAATTTGGGGAAAATATGGGTGTTAATCAAACAAAGCTTTGAATACACAAGGCTAAATAAAACTTCATTTGTTTTGCCTCATTTATAAAGACATAAATCTGTTATTATTACAGGACAAATGCTTTAGGGCCAGTTACACCTACACAGATGTGCAATGTCAGTATCAAAACAAAACGTTAATTTACTATCCACGCCAGCGTGTGTGCATGGCACTTAACCTCCTACAAATAAATCCCAGGTTATCAAAGTCCACAGTCTGAGGGTTTGTTAGATCAGTCAAACAGATTGTCAATGGATGATGTCACTTACGGGAAGCTTGCGTCAAACAGCGCGTAAAGCTTTCCAAACACTTTTCCAAAGGTGTACAGTTTGGAAGCAACCCTGAGGGATGAAGACTTGGCAAATGTGCTGGGAAAACAGCCACGTGGGTTCTTAAGAAGACAATCTAAAGGCTATTTCTCACACTCTTTAAACCAGGCGTGCCAAGATGGCCCACAAAGATAGCTATGATGAAAAATGATGATCTGATTTATGCATTTGTTGTTAAAAATAGGTTACGAGAACATTACCAGTAATTGTTTATGAACCACAGTGGCCCAAAAGCTGCAACAGCACCTCGAAGATTCGTTCTAAAAAAAAAAAAGAAAGAAAGAATCATTCGTAAATCATCTTACATTAAAATAAAAATTTTCATGGTTTGCACAACAGTGTTGTTATTGTTAACTAAAACTATTATCTAAAACTATTATTATAATAATATTTATAATATTATTATAAAATTAAACTACCATCAATTGAAAAAAGCCGAAATGAAACAAAATATAAATATTAGATGAAAAACATACACTTAAAAATAAAAACTAAAAAACTAAAAATTCGGAAATATTACCTTGGAAAATAACTGAAATAAATAGGCTGAGGTACTAAAACTGAAATAAAAATAAATATTACACATATAAATAATAATAATAATAATAAATAAATATAACAAATAAAATAAAATTAGTAAAACCTAAACTAAAATGAAAATGAAAACTGATATATATATATAAAGACTGAAGCTCATTCAAAATAAAAACTATAAAAATATATAAATAAAAATAAAATAACACTGTTCCACACCTTTCAACCGATTCATTTTCAATAATTAATATTACTGGATAATGATCTATAAAATTAATTACAAATATATACATATTATATATATATATATATATATATATAATAAAATGATATAATAACTGCACTACCAAAAAGTCATTTGTAATTATTTTATTTAATTTTTAAAATGTATTTTAAACTATTTTAGTCCTGAACATAATTAGATACACACACACACACACACACACACACATACATATATATATAGTTTTAAAATCTTAAAATCTCAAAATTCCTCGATATTTCGGGTTTTCCTTTATTTTGTTATTTCTTTTTTTAAGCATCTCTGGTAAAAGAGGTTGCTGTCAATCTGTTTTGAGTGCTGTACCTCAAGGATCTCTCTTAGCGTCTGAAGTACAGGTGGTCAGTACAGTAGAGTTTCAGTCTGTCCTGATAAGGGAACTATGTGACCCTGCTGGACACTGGACGGTGGGACTCGATCCTGGAAAGCACAGATTGTCCTGACTATTTAAAATTCAACTAGATCGCTTAATAGTTCAGAGAGGTCATTTGATGGATTATAAATGAATATCATTTACCTCTGTCCTTCCCGGTCAACCAGATTATTTATAGAAATAAAACACCAAAAACACTCATTCAGAAGCCACAGTAAGATCATTAACATATGACTGCATACATTTGCATATATTTACATAACTCGGTCCGCTCTTATGAAAAAAAATCCTAATGTTTTTGGTGAAGGTTTAGGGAAGGTTCAAAAGTAGTGTCCTTCAAGATACAAAAGGATAACAAAATGCTATGAATAGTAGAAAATGTTCCTTTAAAGCTGCTTTTTTAAACCCAAGGCAGAAAGTTTTAGGCCTAATAAAAGATGAATGTAACTACTTAGCTGTCATAAGCAACAAAATTTCTACAAAACAATTTTTTGAAGATACAGTTGACATTCATGACATTCTGAGTCTCTCGTTCAGTGTAAGTCTAAGGGATTTGTTGCCCATGTTTTCACCTGCTAGGTGAAGATCTGTAGTATAAAAGTACCAGCACAAAAGCTGCTAGATTTCAGTCATGTCTGGTATGGGACACGTCGCAAAGCAAAGGTTAATACTCAGGGGTTTGTTTAAATCACTTACTCTTAGTACGAGAAACTGCAGTGATGTTTGTCTTCGCAACCACCGCTAATGAGTAATTTTGGTTTATTTATGTTATTTGGTTAAGGATGCAGCATGGCGGTTGTTTTGACATCAGACTGCCGCTATCCAGGAGGAATCTTCTAGAAGCAGGAGGTATGTGAGATAAATGTGAAGTAAACAGGCTGTGATTCAGGATGTGATCTGAAGACCTACGCTGGGAGACTGCAGCAGATCGTCATGAGATTTTGGATCAACCGAAGGACGCCACAAACTGTCAATCATACTGAAGAGCAGAGAACATCTGCAAAGAGAAGAAGAGAGAGGAAAAGAAATAAGGTTTAAGTCTCTGATTGTTCAAATTCAAGGGTCCTTCCAGAAACATGGGAGCTGAAGGTGGAGTGTTTACAATGTAAGTCTCATTAGCTTCGCTTGGACTGACGTGCTGCTGTTGGAGCTGAACAGTGTCTGCTGATGAGTACGAGATCATTTTCTAAGCAGGCTGAGGCTTGTTCACACACACACACACTCACACACACACACTCACACACACACACACACACACACACACACACACACACACACACACACAGAGAGAGAGGTAAATAATCTGTCATCAAAACATTTAAGAATTAAATTATCCCTATTGAAAATGCTGATAATTTAATATTTGGCAGGCCAAGTGTTATTTTAACACTCCAATTCTGAGTTTATGCTGCTAACAAAACATCTCAGACGCACTGACATACAGACAAAAGGACGGAGATCAGCTCCGTCTGTGTTTGATTTAACAGATTGACAGATAAACACTCCCACATTATGAGAATTAGAACAGATATGGTGTAAATAGGTACCAGGGTTATTGCCGTTAACTAAAACTGAAACTATTAAAAACGTTTTGTTAACTGAAATAAAATAAATAAAAAATGTTAGATGAAAAACTAAATGAAATTTAGAAACTGGAAATAAAACTTGAAACTGAAATTAAAAAAAAAACATAACCGAAATACTTATAATAATAATTAATAATAATAAAAAATAATAAAAATGACAAAACATATAACAAAATTACTAAATATTAAGCAAAAATGTATAATTAAAAAAAATTAAATTAAAAAGAAAGGTGAAAAATAAAAAGAAAAGCTAATTCAAAATATTAATAAAAACTAAATAGTATAATATTTGAAAAAAGAAATAAAAATGGCAAAAACACATAAACATAGTAAAAATTTAAGTAGTAAAAATTTAAGCTACAGTTAAAAAAACAACACTAATTTATAATATTATTAAAATAGATTAATTTAAATAGTAATATTTTAAAAAAGTAATAAAAATGGCAAAAGCACCAAAAAATTACTAATGTTAAACTAAAATGAAAAAGCAAGCTATATATAATATATATATATATATATATATATATACACACACATACATATATATATGGCTCAGTGGTAGAGCATTGCGTTAGCAGCGCAAAACCTCTTTTATTATAGATCAAATTCAGTTTCTGGACTCTTAAAAGCTCTAATACATAGATGGATTTCTAGAACGAGAGAATAAAACATTCTTAGTGGAGCTTAAAAAGCATTCTTGAGCCCTGTGTGTGCCTCAGTGCAGCATGATCACAACCAGTTCCACAGTCTAGCTCTCTTTCCCCCTCACCTCCTCCTGTTTAAAGATAGAGGAGACCCGTCCAGTCCAGCGGGACGAGCCCTCGCTGAAAACACTCAACAGAGGAGCTTTATACATACTGAGAGAATGAGACTAAAATTAAGCCTTGCAGTACAGACAGTCATATTGTTCATTTCTGGAGAAAGTTGTCTATTCCTGAGCATTAACTCCAAAAAACTCATCTTTTCTAGTATTTTGTTTTTACATTTATGTATTAGCAAACACTTTTATCCAAAGCACACTTTATCCAAAGAGCCAACAATGCCAGGTTTATAAGACAACTATTAAAAAGTGCATTTTTTCTTGAAATAGTATTCAGAATTAGAAAAAAAACAATATGTAACAAAGAAGATGAGCTAGATCACTGTAATAATTGTGTGATGCGGAGCCTTCTTCTTATGTATAAATGATCCAAACGTACAAAATCATTTATGTAAGGTGTAGTTAAGGTGTATATTTAAATATAAGATGAAACAAATGGACGGAACTAAACGTGAACTAAAACTAAAACAAAAATAAATTAAACCTAAATAGTAATATTAGTAATCTAATAAAACTGACGAAAAATGACCAAAATTCAACTAAAATTATAATACTAAACATAAAATAAAATAAAATTGAATACAAATTAATAAAATAGCATATAAATGATAATAAAACAACAGATATTAGGCTGCTCTTCCATACAATGAAAGCGGAAATTGGGGACTGTGACTGTTAAGCTCAAAAAATAAAAAAGATGATAAAATTACAATGAAAGCAGTCCAAATGATCATATGGCTTTAGAGGACATATTTTATGTTCTTAGTGTGTTTTTGTAGCTTGACAGTCCTAGTCCCCATTCACTTTCATTCTATGGAAAAGAGTAGCATGAACATTCTGCTAGACATCTCTTTTTGAGTTCCATTGAAATAAAACACAAAGTTTTGATGTTTTGAAATACTTAAGGGCAAGTAAACGATGACGGAATTTCCTTAAGTGCCCTGACCCTAATCTCACACACCCTATTCACCATATAGAGGGCCGTTGATCCTAAATAAGCAGTGCATGTTGAAAGTCATCTTTTGTATTCATGTACATGGCTCATGTTCATATCTGTGGAAAAGTGTCACCAGAATTTCCCATCATGTGCCATCTTTAACTTAAACAACACATATGTTAAAGCAGTGACCACGCAGACAACCTTGAGTGAGCGGACACATGTGGCGAGAGGCCAATAATACTCAACACAGACGTAAATCTCACAGGCCAGTGTGCTGCTAATCTGAGCCGGAGAGGGTGGAAACAGGAGCTCATATTAACTTTGAGTTCTAGGAGTGCAGTAAGGTTCACTAATTATTCACAAACAGTGCAGAAAACAGGGTGCAGTTTGAGACAAAATACGAAGAAGATATGCTGTTTGAATACAAAACAAACTGTTGGATTTTGGATGATAAATAAATAATTTTCATATTTGATTTTTATAGTTTTATTTATATTCTCTAAGTAAATATTACTTAATTCAAACTTTATATCCTGTAAATAAATATTTATGTATTTATTTATATATGTTGGATAGGTAGAAATATATATTTATGTATTTATTTATATAGATTTAAATTCATTCATTCATTTAGGCCTATATATATATATATATATATATATATATATATATATATATATATATATATATATATATAATGTTGCTCTTTTGTTGGTTTGATTGCTTTAGATAAAAGCATCTACTAAATGATTTAATGTAAATAATATAATATAATATAATATAATATAATATAATATAATATAATATAATATAATTAATATAATATAATATAATATAATATAATATAATATAATATAATATAATATAATATAATATAATATAATATAATATGTGACCCTGGACCACAAAACCAGTCTTAAGTGTCAATTTTCTGAAATTAAGATTTATACATCATCTGCAAGCTGAATAAATAAGCTTTCCATTGATGTATGGTTTGTTAGGATCGGGCAATATTTGGCCGAGATACAACTATTTGAAAATCTGGAATCTGAGGGTGTAAAAAAATCTAAATGCTGAAAAAATCGTCTTTGATTTTGTCCAAATGAATTCTTAGCAATGCATATTACTTATCAAAAATTAAGTTTTGATATATTTATTGTAAGAAATTTACAAAATATCTTCATTGAACATGATCTTTACTTAATATCCTAATGATTTTTGCCATAACAGAAAAATCGATAATTTTGATCCATACAATGTTTTTTTTGGCTATTGCTAAAAATATTAAATATTAAATTTAAAATTAAATTAAAATTAAAATTAAAATTAAAATTAAAATTAAAATTAAAATTAAAATTAAAATTAAAATTAAATTTAAATTTAAATTTAAATTTAAATTAAATTAAATTAAATTTTCTTACAATAAAATATACCCCAGCGACTGGTTTTGTGGTCCAGGGTCACATATAATATAATATAATAGGATCTTTACTAACTACTGGGCTGTGGGCAAAAAAAAAAAAAAAATTTCAGATCAACCGGATGTTTTTAGTGTCATGTGATTATATCAGACTAACTTGCCGTGTGTGAGATGCTGGGTGACTCTCAGGGCCTGGAGGAGACACACACGGCCCTCCAGCTGCTCAAAGCTCTGCTGGATCTCGGATTCTGTGGACACACAGTGCAGAAGAACCTCACCAAACATCCCGTAACCATCCAAGGAGAAAGAGAGGGAAAACAATCATTTTCAACCATTTAACAACCTGTAGTAAATTATTCTCTACTTATTTGCTTTGCACCAATATGATATTTTGTTTTGAATTTTAATAGTAATTGTTTACTCCATTTGCAATGCACTACTGTTATTTTATTTGCAATTCAAAAGTTTACCATTTTTGTCATGGCAATAATAAAGCACGCTTAATTGAAATTAAAGTGGTAAGAAAGAGATTGTTTGAGAAAGACTGGAGTTGTGATGATGTTTCTAAAAATCCAACAAGCATTTGAAAATATTTTGACAAACTCTTCATGACAAACTGTATTCATAAATAAACTGCCCAAAATTAAGACCTGCAAATGTGAGTCTCTAATGAAGAGGGAAGCTTCTTCCCAACAACAAACACTCACATGGATACAGATACCGTCTCCTGATTAAATGTTGACTTTGGCACCAGACAGGGACTTACTAATAACTTGATCTATGGACTGACTCGCAGTGGTCACATGGCGGTGTTTCTATACTCAAAATGATATTTTTTGCAGGTATTAATAGTCTCTACAGATCATACAGTCAGTTCACAGAAACTGGTGCCTTTTTTGGAGCCAGTAAAACCACAGGACTAAACAAACAGGCTGGTGTTTAGATATATTTTCACATGCGAGACAGTGATTTGATTGCACAGTAGAGATAACTATAGTGAAATACAAAAATAAACACAGTTGATTCGTACATTCTTCACACTGATTTGAAGACGGGTTGTTTAGTTAAAAAAGTGCTTGCAAGGCAGAATTGCATTGATATTCCTGAAATAATCTACTTTCACTCTTTTTTTTTCTCTCCACATTTTCTGCAAATAATTCAGCTCAAACCACTTACTGTGCAGACTATTAATAAACACGGTTTAGAACAGAGATTCACAAACTTTTTGTCATCTTATATTCATATTCATCATATTTATCTCATCTTTTGCTAAAGGTGTGCTGATTCACACATCACACAGAGCTGACAGAAAACAAGATTCTCTGACGTTTCTTTTGGTTTAAAGAATGAATATGAATCAGTTTCAATTTTCCAACAATCTCAAATTTGCTATTTAGTCATTTAACATTTATACTGTCCAAAAAAGCACTTTGTCTATGCAAGACATTGTGTTCAACTCAACTCGAGCCAGATTAGGATAAAACAATGTTTCATGTTAAAAAGTCAAAACAGCTTTATTTATATAATGCTTTATACAATACAGATTGTGTCAAAGCAGCTTTTCAGTGTTAAACAGGATATAAATGTTTCAATGATGCTGACAAAATTCAATTCTGCTGTAAAGCAGCTCTAAAAAGAAGACAATAGTAAAAAAGTCAATTTTTCATTAAAAGTCAGTTCATTGTTGATTCAGTTGAGTTTAATATCTGTGGGAATTTCATCAATTATGGAATGAATTCAATTCACCTATAAAGCAGCTCTGTAGGAGACAGTGATGTCATCATTTAGCTCAGTTTTCTTCAAATATTGTCTGTGCAATTAAGTTGATAATTTTGCCAAATATTAAGTGAAAAATAATGAATAAAAAGTCTAAGCACTAATAAATGTCCAAAAGAAAATCTGCTTTCAAAAAAAGCAAGTAAACGATGATGGCGCGATGTGAGATGACTTTTAATAAACCATGACTGGCGTCTCTGGATTCATCCTGACTTGTTGTTACCCTGTTGTAGCGCTGCTAAAGAACACTGGGGTTAAGTGAGTGCGGTTGTGAACACTGAGGCTTGTTTAGACCCGTGTGTCTATGAAACCGGAGAGCAGGAGGGGTGACTGGGCAGTAGCATTTTGTGGTATGGCCAGGTTGACATAAACAACCCCCTTCTTTATTCCTCTCCGATCTGTTTCAGGCACTTCCTCCAACGGAGCAGGACTGGGGGGCCGATGCCCCCACTGGGTCTATGTCACTGGTCAGCCGCAGTCACGAGCCACTTTCAGGAATCTGTTATTGTGAGCATTCGCAGGAATTCGCATCAACTTGGAGGCGCTTCCAGGAACTGTGATCCATTGAGCTTGTCCAAACACTCACATACACACACATTTCACACAAGCCTACTCGATGTAGGTACCCCACTCCCACTCCGTTTCCTTCACACATGCACCAAAACTTCTCTGGCAGCTGATTGGCTGAGGCACAGAGGGCGGGATTCCTTCCGGCCCAGTGCTGGCCAATGGGAGCGGATCTTTTGATAAACAGGGCTGTAATCCGACACGTAAAGCACATTGTGTTCCACTTCTTCTAGAAAACATCCAACCCCTCCTGTTTGAGCACAGAGAACTTCTTCAGCCTGTTTATACTGCTCTGAGTTTTTACTGGAACAACATATCTTCTTGGACCCAAAGTTAAATGCTAATTATTGTCTGGAAACTGGCCACAAAAACTCAAGGAGGAGAAAGAAACATAAAGAAAAAAAAGGGCAGGACGTAACTGCAAACTAGTTGTAATGAAGTAATGTTTTCAAAGCTCACATGATAAAAATATTTTCAACTTCTAAGCTGCATGTTGGAGGGTATAAACATGGATTTCAAGCATATGCTTGTAATCTGATTTTAAGCATGTGTGTAGTGAACTTAGAAACAGAGCCAAGACAGCTTGAACGTAAACAATACGTCCTATTCAAATCATTTTTGTTAATTAAAACAAAGCTGAAACTAAATAAAACAAATATTAGATGAAAAATGCGAAAACTTTAGAAATGTTATTCAATAAAATTACTAAAATTTTAAAGAAAAAAGCTATAAAAATAACTAAATAAAATAATACTAAAATACCACTGCTTTTTACTGCTGTCGCCAGGCAAACAAATAAATATGAATATATTAAAGCTCACAGTTTAGCTTAACAAATTAGTTTGGGAAAGACTGAATATTAAGGTCACAGAAAAGTATAAAAAGTACAAGTAAAAATATAAACCGACTTCTTGGTAGAGCAAATGAACAGATGTGCAGTATTTTCTTCAAAAAGTCTAAAATGAAACAGACAGATCATCTTGTTCAGGGTGTTGCTATGGGGTCGTAAGGGGGTTTTGGGTGGTTACTTTCTAGTCCAAGTCAAAAGAGCATCACCCCTTGATATGGCTCAGAATGTAAGTTTAGATCACTAGAAATAGTGGTGTTTGCCCTAGCAACAACTAAATCATTTAGATTAAAAAAAATAGAGAGGGTACAGAAGTTGAACTCATCACAGTCAGCTGACCCAATCTGACTCATACTGGGCCAACAAGAAATGCAGAAGGAGAATCAAATCATGAGGGATTAATAATGGGTTTGTATAATCAACTGATGCTGCATGTGAACATAAGATGTGTGTATGACTATGTTAAAGGGTAAACTGAGCTATAGTATTTAGCGAACACCATTATCCCACTGTATATTCACAACAGTGTTAAAAGTAACTAACTCAATGTACTGTTTACATTAATTACTCATCTGTTTATGTAGCAGCTATTCATTCTTGAGTAACATTTTAGGCTTAACAGCTAGACGCAACCCAAAACAAGGATTAAACCAATTTGCAATTCAGATCACAAAACAATATTTGATTTTCTTTTTTGACACTACAATAAATAAGCATTAGACTACTAAAAAGAAAAAAATCAACCTCTATTACTAATAAAAGTAAATAAAATTACTATTAATACTAATAATGACAAAATAATATGTAATAATAAAAATTTTAATATTTTATTAATTTTTTATTATTTTATTGTTATTTATTAATAATACCAACAACAATCATAATAAACGTATATATTTTTTACATTTTTCTCTTTGTAGTTTTTTTGTTTGTTTGTTTATTTATTATAGTTTGAAAACATAAATCAATAATTAAAATTGGTTCTGCATATGAGACATTTAATACCTGCACAAAAAAAGTCTTGGTCTTGGATTGAAGATACAATTTTGGTCAGAAATCATGAGACTTCTTTATGAGAAAGAGAATTTACGAGAAAAAAATGGAGTGAGTGACACAGGAAGCACATGATGGCAGCTAGTCATGTGCTGGGGTCTGCTAAAATTTTTGAGCATTGTGTGTATGTGTTGGCTCCAACTTTGTCAGCACCAGCTTTGGTCCAGTCAACACACTCCATTCCACAGTGTCTGCTCTTCCTGAGTTTCAATGTTTACAGCATACTGTGGCGTCTGACGGGGATCCGGTTACCGACAGTCAAATGACTCTTTTTCCATCACACTTCATCAACACAGCACCACGTGCATTTTTTGACAACAAAACAGCGTGTCTCAGAGCGGTGAAGAGATCAGGAAGCGTACAAGGGAGGAGAAGTGGACACTTAACCTGTGGAAATGATTTCAATCTTACTGAATTCATGCAGCATGTCTGTAATTAAAACCTGCACATACTGACATTGACAATGCAGTAAAAACACAAACAGATGTGGTTTCTGATTGTCCAAGTGAACTATTTAATCAATAATCTATTTAATCACAGAAATAACTCAGAGTGAACATCTGATGAATAGGAATGCATAAGATTGATTTTGAGGGTGCAGAA